>NW_026889751.1:22332500-22472500 GCF_033153115.1 Saccostrea echinata | reverse complement strand
ATAACATCATATTCACACATTGAATGAATGGTGATTCATTAAAAAGACCATCATACAAACTCATTTGTGCTACATTCATTAGAACATCTTGGTCTCTAGTACTCACAGAAAATTATACATATACATCACATTTGTGAAAAACAATTAGACAATCACAGATATGTTCGATGCGTATTTTATCTCTTCAGATTTTACCGGAATATATTGCAAAATATGAAATGTAAATGACAATATTCTAATTATTCGTCTTGTTTTTTTTAGTCTGTGTTGAAGACGAAATTTTTGCTGTTTCATCATAAAATCTTATTCACTACTACACATAAACAGGTATTGCAATTTTTCCCTTCATTAAGATATTGAACCGTCTAGCAGTTCTTAAATCTGTCTAGCAGTTCTTAAATCTAAGAGTTTTGAAAGTGATCAGAAAGCAAAAGTATACACATAATTCCATGTCTGAATTTCTTAAAACCATGAACAACCATCAGTCACAACATGTGTTCTCCATGAATATATAAAATCCATATCAAATTAATTCATAAATATTCTTCTTTATGACTCTGTCAAAATATTTTATATTTTCTGGTTTGAATAACAACTAACAATTTTTCCTAGAGTTAAATATGAGCAGTTTGTATGCGTCATACTGCACCACAAAACATACATGAAATTTTTTTTGACCTGGTCAAGATTTTTAATCTACCCCTAACAAAAAAATACTATAGTAAACTATAGTTAACTATAGTTTACTATAGTTAACTATAGTACCAAAGTAAAAACTTTGGAACTTTGATTTACTATAGTAAAAACTTTGGAACTTTGATTTACTACAGTGAAAACTTTGGAACTTTGATTTACTATAGTAAAAACTTTGGAACTTTGATTTACTATAATGAAAACTTTGGAACTTTGATTTACTATAGTAAAAACTTTGGAACTTTGATTTACTATAGTGAAAACTTTGAAACTTTGATTAACTATAGTGAAAACTTTGGAACTTTGATTAAGGACGATAAATCCCGTGGAATTATGTTTTTGATTCCCATTTTTACATTTTATGATATTTGAAGTTTAAAAAATCTTGAAAGCGTTAGAGAACATTTTAAAATCCTGATTCCTCACCTAAAAGAATTACGTTCAAGATATGGATTTTAATGTAAAGTTTGTCGCTTGCGCCGATAAAAAAGCAATATTTATTTCTATGTATTTAATTTTCATGTTATGCAGACGTCACGGAAGTCTTATTTATGGAGAAAAAATAATATATTATAAAAAAAAAGTGTGTCATTTAGAATTAAAATATCTGCTTCATCAACTTCAGTCAACATGTATTTTTTAAAAAAAATTATTAATGTAAATATTGCATTCGAATTAACTACTTTGTATATTTAAAAAAAGATGTACAACAAAAACCAGCCTCAACCAACCCCATAAACACCCCCTCCATTTCTTAAATATTAAGGATAAAGGTAAAATTTTGTGTAAGTGCAAAGATGTGTTAATCAAACGCGTCCCAGTATTGCAGTTACAATAATTTCCAGATAAAATAAGTTTTTAATTATATTTTCGTGTGAAATGCTATTGCAATATATAAGTCTTGATATTATACAAAAATTTGAGAAAATATTAAGTTCAAATCTGTGTCTAAGCACCTTTATAGACTTATAAAAAGTAATGTACAGTATTTGATGGTAGTTTTGTTGTCCTATTTTTCCTATGACACACATTTCATGAGTTTCTACACAAACAGGAATGGCCCTTTGTTGAGAGAGGTAACTCTAACCTTGAAAAAAAAATTACTTTACTAAATAAAATTTTAATAAGAGTCAAAAGTATACAGTATTTTTTTTGTATGTGACAAGTCAGAATTATTCAAAGGTTTTTACTTATAAATGAAATAGACAGTGCTATTGTTAACAACACATTTTTTTTATGTGCATTTCTTTTAAAGAAGTAACTTTTGACCTAAACTGTACTATTACCCATGAAATTATTTATGTCTTTTTTCACAGAATAATAACATTTCTTTTTTAAATTTATTCTAAAACCCTAATAAATACATACTCAATATGAGTATATATCATTTCTACTGGCTCCTAAAGTATGCTTTTCTGGACCCAAACGTTCAAATAAATACAGATTGTAATTCCGGGACAATTATTCTATTAAATGTCAATCATAAAGCAAACTAACAAACACAGAATGTTCTACATTTAAACATGTATAAGTACATGTAGGTATATTTCCTGATGATGAATTAAAATCAACAAATTTCTGACTGTTGGTATTTTGACTATTACAATCTATCATTTTGATTTTTTTTAAAGGTTTCATTCCTTGGATATAAATGTATTTGAAACTAAAGTCATAAGTGGAAATCAGATTATATTGTGAAAGTAATATCTAAATTCCATCCCATTGTCAGCACAGAAAACTTTTCAAAGTTTGAATATTATTTAAAGTAAGTTAAACCTTGCTATCTCAAACTCAATGGGTATTTTTTTAGGGGGGGGGGATTATGATATATATCTCAAATTTAATGGGTCTCATAAAACAAAGATATTGAAATACGTAAAAAAAGTGTTTGAGGCCTTCAACTTACTCTGACATATATATGTTATTGGAGATGTAGGTGTTCATGTTACCAAAGTTCAACTGCATCTGTTTTATTATGAAATTTACCCCAGTTCAACTGCACATGTAAATGTTTGATCATGAAATTTACCCAAGAAAGACAAAGTTTATGAGCTAAAGCCAAAACCTACTTAATTAATAATTTGCACATCAATATCTCTTTCATCTTCAAAGTTTCTGCTTTTGAGAAGTTTATGGATAAACCAGTCAGGAAAGGATCATATTCTTTTGAGTACTCCAGGCAAAATTGTCAATGTAGTAAATCTTGGTTTAGAGGAAGTCTTTGTGGACATGATTTTTTAGTTCTCTATATCCAAATTTCTTCATATCCATACAAAAGAGTGTTGAGCTGTGACAAATGGGAAAAGAGAAAACTTTCTTATAATCGTGTTTTCCTTATATCCAAAATTCATATAAGTGAGTTTTACTGTAGTAAAGAAAATTCTCATGAGGAAATCATCTGAGAATATTACAATTAATTTTATACAAGTTTTGGAAATTTGATGAGTGATAATATATCCATACACTTTTTACAAAAGTGTTAATACGATATTCTTAAATGGCCAAATAGCTGTAATATTTTGTAGCCGTCTTTTTGCCGTGCAGAATGCTTTAGTACTACAGGAATGGAGGGTTCCGGAACTTCTCCATCGTCTGTAGGAGTTTCTGACACCCTACCTCTCCCAAGGGTACAAGAATGTCAGGGACAGAATTGGAAGGTAACTTCCTGTACCCGATGCAGAAATTTGGACTCAGGTACAGTGTAGTAAAAAAAACTGTATATGTGTCTTATTTTTTCTTCTTTGTTTTGTGAGATTTCTGATGGAACACTTAAGGTTCTTTGACCCTCCAATAAGAAAGATAACGCTCTCTTGGAGGAGGAATGACTTCAATTTCTTAATAGCATTGTTAAGTTAAAGGCCATTTCTATCAATTTTGCCCCAAAGGGTATGCTGAGATTTGTTTGCATTTAAACTATAAATTACATTTCTTGTGGAAAATACAGTTAAACCTTGGTATCTCAATGGAACTGAGAAAAAAAATTCGAGATATCCAAGAATTCGAGATATCGAGGGTAAAATACATAAAGAATATGTGGTTAGACTTCCAAATTACTTCAACATATCCATGGTATTGAAGATAGCGGTGTGGGGTACCAAAGCTTAACTGAAATGTGAAAGCAATGTTTTGTTTGAGTGAAAAGCTTGTGGCTAGTGAAAGGTGCAAAGGATTGAAAAACTGCAGTCATATATTGCGTTTTATAACTTTCCTTTATCTGAACTTGTACAAGGAGGTGTTCGAAGTTTTTGAAGATGTACATGTACTTGAATTTGATGTACAAACTGTACATGTATTTGAATTTATACAGGTAAGGAGAACCACAGAAAGACGTCTTCCTCCTCAGAGAAGATGGAGGTGGAAGATGATGATGAAGAGAGGAAGACAACAATAAGGCTGTGTAAAACAGGTGAGGAGGCTCACACATGTCAGAAAATAATTCAACAACGATGATGAAGTCACTTGTGAAACAGATAACCATTAATTCTAATAATTTATCCCTTTCTTATTGCAGTGCTGAAGTGGATATCTGATGGTCTAGGTAGAATGTTTACCTCAACTACACCAGAGCTTTTCCTTTTTCTTCCAGTTGTAAGTATTATTGTGAGGAATGCTCAATGTGCAAGTCTATCTCTTGTTAAATTGGTAAACAGAGTGACGAAAAATATACAGAAAAACATATTTACATAAGAAATAGACACTTTGATGTTGAGATTCTGTATAATTGATTTTTCCCTCAGATTTGTACACTAGAGAGTGAGACTAAGGATGAGGAACTGAAGACTGACTGTTCTATGGCCTTGGCCTGCTTCTCTCAGGCTCTGATTCAGGAGAACAATGTCACTGTGTGTCTGGAGACTATTAGAGAGGTGAGTCCAACAAACACCACAGATCTCAATCAGTACAACTACAATCAGAAGAACTTTTCAGATACAAAAAAATGTGTAGAATCCTTATTTTAAGTTCCTTTCATAAAGTACTTAGGCTCCATGGTTAGAAGACATATTGATGAAGAATATGCTGAAAGTGCTAGGATCTAGGGGGTGAAATATCCCTCTGCTCTAAATTTAACCATTTTTTTTCCAAACATTGATTTTCATGAACAGCAATAGCATTAGATTCAAATTGAAAATAGTTTGAAGTATGCAGCGATGCTTACTTCTTCAGAAATGAATATTATGTCTAATCATGATATAAAGAAAATTTGAGACAGTGAATAGAAAGATCAATTATTTTTTTATCTCAACATAAAACAAAAAAGTTGAGGTATGTATGAAAATAATATTTATTCACGTACCTATTTAATTCATATTAGAAAAAATAATGAAGCGTTACTTTTTAAATCAGAATATCACATTGTTTTCTGTGCTTGTAAAATAAAAATGCATCCATCTACAATCTGATTATCTTTCTTCAAAATATTTTTAAGAGAAAAAAAATGATTATGAAAATTCTGCATCGCATATATGATAAATTCCTGGAATAATTAAAAGAATTATAATTATGTTAAGAGATAGAAATATCTCAGTTTTAACAGTTTAAAAGAACTGAGTACAAATGTTTTAGGTTAACTATTTTAAGTAATTATTAAAAATATTGGCAATAGAAAATAGAAATCAATATTTGTAACATAGTTCAGTTTTTAGTGAATTGACGATATAATGGTCCTCTTTATTAAACTTTGATAGGACAATTCATTGGATTTCTCAGAATTATTTCATTGGAAAGTTATCTCTTTTATCAGAGGGACATTACACCTTAAAGGACTTATGGCATGTTCTTTCAAAAATCGTAATTTTATGAAAAATATTATCTACAACCTTGTTTATTAAAATACTGAATACAATAACGTTGTTGAAAGCATATTTTAAGAGATATTGAGAGTTGAAATTCAAATACGGCAATATGCATTTTTCAGTCGGATTTCGGCGAAATACTGCTCTGACCTCATAGGCGACAATTCAGTGATAGAGAGATGAGAATATGCACACTGTTTACCGAGTTATCAAAGACAAATGCAGCTTTATTACGAAAAAATGCAAAAATTCCTAACGTGCTTTTCAATTACTATAGAAACATTAACTAGTTCTGAGGTATAAGACTTTTGAGATATTTTCGTTTTTATTCCAAACATTTAGAATCTGTAGCTCTGATTACGGCAATGTTTCTTGATTGGAAAATTATTGTTCAAGACCGCCATCCTTTACAAAACATATGAAGGCATACTTGCATAAATTATTATTATGGTAAAAACGAAGAATAACAAAGATATAAAATATTAAATTTGTGAATCAAATAAGTTAATACATGTGATAATATGAAAAATCAAATTGCATTGTGATGGCGAGTTTCTCCGTCTTCGACGCGTCTCCCTCGCTATCGTCGGTGATATTTTTACAATGTTAACAGTTTTTTTTTTTCAGATCTTTTCTTGCTGACAATTCTAAAATATAAGGTTGGATATTTAATTTCATATCTATGAAATCAGTGATTTGGTCGTCCACAATGCAGAAAATTCAGGTTGTATCGCGTATATTTTAGTAAGATTAACGTGAAGAGCTGATCAGCCATTGTCGCCTTTGACGTCACAGGGTCACATGGTCACGTGATCGCTATCTAATTAACTTTTTTAATTTTTTAATTCAGGGTTTTCATTTGAGTCAATAAATGGTTAATTATATCGGTTTATCCGCAGTAGAAACTCAGAATTTATAACGAGTGGTCATAAGAAATGTTTTATGCTTTTAATTTCAAATAATTTAGAAACATACAATAAGTCCTTTTAAGGGCCAAATTAATTAGAATAATGGAAGCTTTATATCTAAACATTGTTTTGATTTCATTAGGTGATGGGACTGAAGTCTTGGCATTCCCGTGTCGCGATCTTTGGCTACATCCAGGTCACGGTGTTCTGAAATCTTTTAACCATGATCCAGACAAAGTACAAAAAGGAAATCCAGAACTTTATCCTGCCTCTTATCTGTGATGACCAAGTAGAGGTAGGTTATATACTAAAACAACCCGAGGGGGACAATTTTTTTTATTTTCCTGAAAAAATAGGATAAAATTCTAATAAAATAATTAAGAGCTATTATAAATCTTTATGTGCCGAAACCATATTTCAAAAAAGATGTCTTACAGCTCCATTAAATAAAATTTTGATGTAGCATTCCTCCGTAAGAGCATTATAATGATTGATCTGTCTGCTGTTTTATAATTATTATCCCCTTGCAACGGAGTTGAAGGGGATGTAGTAACGTGCTTGTGTGTGTGTGAGTGGGTCTGTTTGTCCTTTGTGCAAAAAGGAAATGACGCAGTTTGCATCGGGATCAATGTCGAATGTTGCCTTGCTTTATAGATATGCTCTTCGTGAGGGGATGCTCCACTTTGTGGTGCCCTTGTTTGAATGTTTCTTTAAGGGGAAATAGTATACAGTTATGGGATGGGTATGAGGGAAATAACAAATTTATGGTTCCACAAGGGAGGAAACTATTTCCCGAGGCGGCAAAGCCGCCGAGGGAAATAGTTTCCTGCCGAGGGGAACCATAAATTTGATATTTCCCGAGTACCCATTCCATAACTGTTTTATTATACCTAAAAAACCATGGGAGATTTATTAAACTAGAGACTCAGGCATTTTTTAAAACAATATAGAGTCATTAAAATAATCACAAATGCATGTGATTAAAAATATTGTAAGATTACAAATGCATCAATACCGAGGAAAATAAAATTATTAAAAAATATAAAATAATTTCACTGACACTTCGAAGAATTATTGTTGTCTTCATTTTGCTAGAATTCCAGTATGATTTTGACAGCGCATGTCGAAATGTTTTGGCGTCATAGTTACATTACTAATAACATTACGTCACTGACTCGAGATTCCTTGAACGCTCCGCCCACTGGTCATTTTAATTGGTTAGAATTATTTATAAATATTCATGAGGGAATAGTCCCAGGGAGTAGCTCCGATGTTTCAGGGAGTAGTCCTCAGATGAGGGAAATAGTATCTTCTCAGGAAATAGACAGTTTTATGGTATTAATTTTATATAAGTAATAACAGTAGAGGTATAATTATTATCATTATCTAAGAGTGAATCATTATTATTATTATTATTATTATTATTATTATTATTATAAGATAAATCACTTTACTGTAATAATTGTCAAAGATTTCACTTCAGATATTTGATTTTCTTCACTCCTTTGTTTAACAATTGAGCAACAAACAGATTGTCTTTTGCATCTGTACACAGTCCTGTTGGTTTACTCAGTCCACAGGAAATTTTGTTCCCTATAGTTTAAGCATGTAGTACTGAATTTTCAATGACATTCCAAATTGTTTTGTATGCTCAGAAAAACTTCAAAATTTTTTTTACCTGATTTCAGTAATGGTGGCAGTCCTATAAATTGATCTCCAAGGGCAGTCTCTATGTACTCTGATCACATGACATACCTGTGTTATCTACCTGTCAGGTGTTTATACTTCCTGGTCTGGAAGGGGATTTAAACACCTTTAACAACTGCTCTTTGAAATGCATTTATATTTATTTTATATATATAGTTTATGTGATATTTAGCTCTACTGGTTAGAGACCAGAAGAGTTTATTACAGATGGGTATTGCCACAAATTTCATATCGCGATATATCACTTTTTTTCAAAAATATCGCGATAATATCATGATATTATTGCAATTTTTGCAATGATTTTAAATGATTATTCATATTTTTCCCGAAAAATATGCTGGAAAAACATAACTTCACTTTTTTCATTTTTATTTACATAATAGCAAGCAATTTTGGATGCTAGGATGCTGTTCTTTTTTCCGTTTTCAACATATTTTACACTTCCTGTAAATGTAATTTGAAAGATTAAACAAATAAATGATTTTTGGAATCTATAACTATGTACCTAAATACCGGTATTTTAGTCTCCATATCACGATACGTATCACGCAATTAAAAATCACGATATAGCGGTATACCGATAAAATCGTACATCTCTAGAGTTTATGTGATAGTAAGGTGTCTGTCATCCATCCATCAGTTTGTCTGTCTGTAAACAATTTTTCAAAACCCCACTCCTCTACAGTTTTGGTCTGATTTCAATATAGTAGACAACACTAAGGTACCTATTCTGTTTATGGGATTTTCATGGTCTCACACAGGTCACATTAGGGTTGTGTATTGAGAAAAAAATTTCTATACAATACGATACGATATCTTATAAAGCGATATGCGATATATTGGATTCTTTAACAAGTCTATCAAAAAAGTTTTGTAAATCATTTAATGCATAGATTTTATAAAAACTAGGTGTTTCATAACCCATTTCTAAAATCTTGTCTCACTGACATTACAAAATTCACATCAAATTCATACTTTTAATGACTGTAAAACCAACATATTAAAATATAGCTGTCCTAGTATTTTGTAATACTTATTTATTATGTGCTATCTCTATCATGTTTATATCATTATTGATCAGTTTTAATTAAAAACAGTTAAATATAATCTTTGCCGATTGAAATTCCCAACTTTTTCACAGAATTATGAGAAAAACTACCTGCCCAATACGTATTGGAAGTTATTTTTTCGATACGATACATTCTTGAATATCGATACATATCGATATATCAATATATTGATTCAGCCCTAGGTCACATAGCATCATATCCTGGGCACTGGCATGGAGGTCCATGTTTTTGCAAATCTGAATTCAAAATTAATAACATGAAACTGTACTCAGATTTGCTCTTATACATAATATGTGTTTGATAACTATCATTCCACTCAATTTCTTTACAATTATTTTTAGCTCTTGTCAGTAGAGATTGTTCTTTCTGACGTATCCGTATAATTAAGTATCCGTAACCGTATACGTATCGAGGTGAAAGAGGCATCTCGATCCCGATGCCTAAACTTTTTACTATAATTTCCATCGTTATTTGTTTGGTTTTAAAGCAGCCCCATTCATTTAAGAATAGCATATGGTATTTTTTCTAATAAAAAATGTATTAAGCTGCTGTAAACGTCTATCATTTCGCTGGAAAATTTTTAAAAAATAGATAATAAAATTAAATAAATTTGAATTTGTTTTCATTATATTGTTTAAAACTTTAATTGCAACTTTGTTTAAAAACATTTATCTGGTTCCCCCACTTTCCATCCTACCATCAGGATATTTTATTGATTGAATCTGTAATTTACATTAGATGACATAAAAGTTACCCCCCCCCCCCCCAGTCACACACACACACTAAAATGCAAAAGACGTTGATATCCACACAATCAATAAAACCGTGTAGCCGCGTCTAGACTCTTACCAATATATGCTAAAAAATGCCAGCCCCCCCCCCCCCCCCCCCCCGGGGGACACACACAAACTTTCATAGCGTCGGTTGGCTTTCTTCATTCTTTTTTTTAATGAACTATTTGACAATTACCTGTATGTCTCCCCTTCCTCTCCCCAGTTGAAATTGCTACTTCCGTGCCTATTCTCATACAGCTTGATTTTGCTTTATATTTTGTCCTTTCAGCAGCATTAACTTGAAAAGACTTCATGGCGACAAAAAATAGGCAATGAAATGAAAATGCAATTGTTAAATTTGATTTTTCCTTTTAGTTCTCTTGTTGTTGTACATGCGTATTATAATTCATGGTTTGATATAGAAACTGTTTCAGAATAGGATATTCATCATCTTAACTCTCTTTTTATAAGAAATAAAAGAACATTAGGTTAAAAAATGTTAAAACAATAGACATATCTATTTCTTCCATGCTACCTTGTCCACTCTGCTACCTAGTCCATCCAGCTGATTTTTATTTATTTATTTTATATTTATTTATTTATTTATGCATTTTGGCCCAGATCGGGACAAGTGTGAGTCAATTCAACACGCAGTTTATAGAACTGAAGAGAAGAGGCTGTTTCAACGTAGCAGAGAAATAAAAAACAGAATAAAGGATAAAATTTATACAAAACATTTAATTGATAAAATATCAGCATTTTTTCAGAGTTTTGATCCCGCTTGTACACAAAGAATTACAGTCATCTTAATTTCAATAAATAAATCATTAAGTAAACTTAAGTCAACATGTATATAAAGAAATGTATAAGACAAAAACATTTTTCTCCGTTTATCTCCTTTTGTCGACTATTGATATTGTGTGAGTGAGAGAGAGAGGTGGGGGGAGTCCCTTTTTTAACTTTTTTTATTTTAAACAATTTAATAAAAATATACATACTTTTTTACTAATTGTATTTTTTTTTTTAATCCTTCCATAAAATGATAGGTGTGAACAGCAACTTGATACGTTTTATTAGAAATATTACTATATATCTTATTTTGAAATGAATGAGGTTAAAATCAAACAAGAAACGATGGAAATGTTACCCAACGGTTAAATCATCGGGATCGAGAAGCCTCTCATACCTCGATACGTATACGGATACGGATACGTATACGGATACGTCAGATAGAACAATCTCTAGTAATAATGTTTGAAATGTGAGTAATTCCTATGCAAGTTTTTCAAAACTTAAAAAGGGGGATTTAAAGTATTTTTAGCTCACCTGAGCTGAAAGCTCAAGTGAGCTTTTCTGATCATATTTTGTCTGTCTGTCTGTCCATCCATCAGTCCGTCCGTCTGTAAACTTTTCACATTTTCAACTTCTTCTCAAGAACCACTAGGCCAATTTCAACCAAACTTGCCACAAAACATCCTTAGGTGAAGGGGATTCAAGTTTGTTCAAATGAAGAGCCATGCCCTCTTTCAACTTTTTTTAGACCCTCGTGGGTAGGGTGGGTCTACAATGGGGTACATCTAAGTTTACATAGGAGTATATAGGAAAAAACTTTAAAAATCTTCTTTTCAAGAATAGACAATCCATGATTAGTCAAATTAATATAGAAGCATTCTCAGGTAGTGTAAATTCAACTTTCTTTAAATCATTTCCCCTTGGGGTAGAAAGGGCCACAATGGGGGATCAAAGTCCTTTTTACAAAGGAAAATATAGGAAAAAAATTTCAAAAAATCATCTCCTCAAAAAAAAGGAGTACCTTGATTAGTCATATCATTATGGAAGCATCCTCAGGTAGTGTAAATTCAAGTTTGTTAAAATCATGACCCCCAGGGTAAGGGAGGGGCCACACTGGGGGATCAAATTTTTTACAAAGGAATATATAGGGAAAAAATCTTTAAAAATCTTCTGCTCATGAACAGCAAAGCCATTACTTATATTGATATGGAAGCATCCTCAAAGTGTTAAATTCAAGTTTGCCCCCCCCCCCGTAAACTTTTCAATACTGAATTGATTTGTGCTTTTTCCTAGCTAATGTGCTCAGGTGAGCCATGTGGCCCATGGGCCTCTTGTTCATTTTAACAATGTTTAACTTTTACAAGTTTACAAAGAATCTATTTGCTTACAGAGGAAATAAATTCATTATCCAGGTCCAATCAAGGGTGTACAGGGATTTAACCCATATTGTATTTCATACACCCTGAACCCAAACATAGAACCTGGATAACTGATAAATTTAATTTATATTGAGAAAAATAGCTGCAGAACAACAGGGCCAAAATGTCTCAGATGAGCTTTGTGGCCTATGGGCCTCTTGTTGTAAGTTCTTTAAATTTCAGATATGCTCTTAGATATTTTAATAAAAACTCAGAACATGATTCTCAATCTAGAATTTTACTTCTCATCCAGAGCTGTAATTCCAGTCATCCCATCTTTACTAGCCAAGTGAATAAGTAGCAGGTCAGGAACACATACTTAATCAAGTTGAGCTCATCCTACATTAATCAACCAATTCCCCTTTATTTGTTGCTAGACTAACAATAGAATGTCAATGAGAATAGGACCCAGATCGAATCTCAAATGTTAACTCTAACTAGGTCTGTCAACAAACAGGAACAATTTTCCTTGAAAAAATAGTGTAGATGAAATCGTACATTGTTTTGTGTATGATTTTGTTTTTAAAAATTGCAACAAACATTTGATATTTGAACATCAATGTAGCATGAGTACATACGTAATTGAATGTATTGATATTACAGGTAAGGGAGATGGCAGCCATTACATTGAGTGGATTAGTACACTGTGGGTTTCTAGACATGGACAAAGACATGCTGGTAATGTCTTGTTCTGCATATGTTAAATTGCTATTTATTTTATTTGATTTCTCTGAATTAAAAACACGAAGTCCTCAGTCAATACAAGATGACCTCTTTGTATTTACTTTTTTTTTTGGAAGGGGGGGGGGGGTTGGTTAAATAGACTTAAAAAATTTCTCTGAATTGTATTTTTTTTTCTCCAGAAAATTCTCAGAATGAAACAAATGTACCATGCTTAGCAAAAAGTGTATATATGTATACATCTTTAGTTATGAATTTACTTATATACAGTAACACTTTGAAATCCTAAGTAAGAACAAGGTAAAGAAGCGTAAGTTAGCCGACTCGATGCCTCTGGAGGCACTAATAAAGCGTCGCGCTGGTGTACTGGGTCTCAGTGCTCTAGTAGAAGCTTATCCTTACAATGTACCAGAGTTCATGCCACAGATCTTAATGGACCTGAGTATCCATGTCAATGATCCTCAACCAATTCAGGTCAGTAAAACCTTACACTCATGTCAACAAATTCGGATCAAAACTTACACTCATCCAATGCAGATCAGTAGAACCTCGCACTCATGTCAACAAATTCAGGACAAAACTTACACAACCAATTCAGGTCAGTGGAACCCTACACTTGTCATCAAATTCAGGTCAAAACTTACACTCAACCAATTTAGCTCAGTAGAACTTTACACTCATGTCAATAAATTCAGGTCAAAACTTACAATTTACCAATTCAGGTCAGTAGAACCTTACACTCATGTCAACAAATTCAGGTCAAAACTTACACTCAACCAATTCAGGTCAGTAGAACCTTACACTCATGTCAATAAATTCAGGTCAAAACTTACAATTCAGGTCAGTAGAACCTTACACTCATGTCAACAAATTCAGATCAAAACTTACACTCAACCAATTCAGGTCAGTAGAACCTTGCTCTCATGTCAACAGATTCAGGTCAAAACTTACACTCATCCAATTCAGGTCAGGAGATTCTTACATTCATGTCAACAAATTCAGGTCAAAACACACTGAATCAGTTCAAGTCAGTAGAAACTTAAATTCATGTAAAAAATTACACAACCAATTTAGCTCAGTAGAAACTTATAAAGTCACCACAACCAGTTCAGGTTGGTAAAACTTGACACTCATTTCAACCATTTCTGGTACATAGAGGCTAACACTCACCTCAGCCAGTTCAGCTCAGTAAAAATTTACATTCAATCAGTTCTAGTCAGTAGCTACTTGTCTCAACCACTTCATCTCAGTAGAAACTTGCAGTCACTCCAACTTGTTCAGTGCAATAGAGCCTCGTTTGCCTCAACCAATTTTGGTCTGTAGAAAGCACTCACTTCTACCAAATCTGGTTGGTAAAACCTTAATAGAAATTTACCTCAACCAGTTTAGGGGTCAGTAAAATCTTACACTCAATATAATCTTCATTTATATTTATACATAAAGGGAATCCAAAAGCTGCATATATATATTACTGGACTGAAGATTTAAGGATGATCATCCATTCATTTTGTCATAGGCAGTATGCTATAGAGCTGCACATGGTACCAGTAAGACAAATGTCGGTACAGACAATACATCTTGTATCCATTTGTATTGATTTTAATATACTTGTAAACGCATTTCTGATAGTTATTTATGTTCTATAAAAGTTGCATCATCGGTGAATGTTCAGTTGCTCTGTTAATGTTTTGCAGATGACTGTGAAGAAAACTTTATCAAACTTCCGTAGAACACACCACGACAATTGGCACGATCATAAACAAATGTTTACAGACGGTCAACTTGTCATATTAACTGATATTCTTGTGTCCCCTACTTACTATGCTTGACAACGGATCATCATCCTAGAGAAATTAAATACCAAGGTGTAAGGCCTAACCAGGAACAGCTCAGCCATGGCAGAGCAGCCCGGAGTTATCTCCCCCCAAAACAGGGTCCCAAAAGTCAACAGCACCTTCTCTTCTCATTTCACAGATTTCATCATATTAAGGGACATGTACAATGCCAATTTTACAATTCCTCTTCCTATTTAGTTTGAGTATTTCAGTTATGTACAAGGGGGTTGTCATATTTTTATGTACATGTATGTCATGATTAAAATATTTCTTTGCACTTTCTTAGGTAATCAAGTAAACATATGCAGTGCGATCAGTTTTATGGACAAAGCTTGAATGTTAGAACATATTCTGTTGGTTAATGGGAAATAACTTAGATAATTGTTTTTAAGATTGCTAACAAAGGGAGATTTATTGTATATGTTGTTTTAAATCTGTGTTTTACCACAAAGGTTCCTTGCAGAAATGTAACCAACGTTTGACTGATTGATTAGTACCTGAAGCTCTTGAAATGTAATGTAATAGTAACATGTATTTATTTTCAGAAATAGTTTGATTCTATAAGACTTAACCATTAAATATATTTTATCTGGATAGTCAAGGATGCAGTGCCAAAGTCATATGGCATTTGATGAAAGGTATTAACTTTATGTACAATTTACTATCAGAGAAAGTGAATGAAAATAATTCTAATAGTAAAAGTGTGCAATTTAATAAACTTCAGGGTGTAAAATTGTAAATTTTACTACAGTTATGTGTAGTTTTCATCCTGCATGAGGGTAAAATATAAATTTAGTATGAAACATTGCATTTAATTATTCAGTATAGTAGTTCATTGTTCCTGAAGGCACATTAAAACTTTTCAACTTGGTAAGGTTTTCTTAAGAGATTCTGAATAAATAGATATACATATTATATATAGTTAGACCAGATGTTGGTCAAGAAACACAGTGTAACGATAAAAAGGTAGAGACAGGCTAAAATATCCCAAATATTGAACTTTACATTTCATGTATATGTTTTTAAAGTTAACTTCACATTTCATGTACATGTATCAAAGTGGACTGTGAACTGTGTCATAATCCATGGGTTTTTATTTAAGCTATTCCTGATGTGATACAATTAGTTTACAATTATGTCATTAACAAATTATTTTACCATAATGATGAGAATCCTTGTCATGTTTTCATTTATGAAAAAAATGGATTTAAATGAAAATTATGCTTTCATAAAATTGTTATGTTACTGTTGTTGTTACTGTGCAAAAACAACACGATTCGATCAGTATTTGATCATATTTTGAAATATCCTTACTGACATTTTCATCATAAACATGACTGTACAATGTAAAATTAAAATATGAAAGAGTGGAAGAGAAACTTTCTATAGATTTTGTATTTTAATTTTTAAGAAGTCTAAATATGTATCTGAATATCATCGTGTTACGGACATTTTTATTTCCATGGTTGATAATTTTTCAAATGCATTCTGCTGAGTTGTTGCACAGATAGATAGCAATTACATGTATGTAGTAACATATTTTTTGGAGATCAAAAATTAATTTTCAAATAATACAAGGACTTCCACTAGAACTCTATTGGTTTTTCACTTAATAAATGTAGGAAAGAAAGAAGGACCCTTCCAGAGATTAGACTGAAATAGACAGAGGACATAACCCAAAGATCAGACTGAAATAGACATAGGACATAACCCAAAGATCAGACTGAAATAGACATGGGACATATCGCAAAGATCAGACTGAAATAGTGAAATGTAAAATAATATAAAATCAAACAACAGAGGTATAAATTTTCACTTGGTATAATATAAAAAAAGTACATGAACATGAAAAATTCGGAGCTAAAGTTAGCTCCAAAATTCCAAAAGCAGCGACAAAGCCATATTTCCATTACCTTTATGGTATTTTGAGGTCATCTTTTTAGGTCACCTGAGTCACTCAGGTGACCTATTGCTATCCGTTTTTGTCCGTCGGCGTTCGTCGTGCGTTAACATTTGAACATTTTCAGCTTCTTCTCTGAAACTGCTGAACCAATTTCAACCAATTTTTGCATATAGCATCTATGGGTGAAGGGGAACAAAAATTGTGAATTTCAGGGTCCCTGCCCCCTGGGGCCTGAGGGGTGGGGCTAAAACCACCAAAATTAATGCAATCTTTAAAAATTTTCTCCTTCACTCCTGGACATCAAGCAGTCAAACTGTTGGCATCATTGTAATAAGCAGTGAGCCCTCTACCAAAATTGTGAAGTTCATGGCCCCAGGGTCAGGGGTTCTGGTGTTAAGGCGGGGCTATATAGATCATATAGTGAAAGTGCATTATTTCTTTGAAAATCTTCTCTGCTCCTGGGTATTAAACAAACTAACTAAGTACAAAATTATGGTGAGCAAGAGTGCCTCTTCCAAAATTGTGAATTTCATGGCCCCTGGGTCAGGGTTTCTGGTGTAAGGGGGGGGGGGGCTCTATTGATTATATAGTGAAAATACATTAATTCTTTGAAAATCTTCTCTGCTCCTTGGCATATCAAAGGCAAACGAAGTAAAAGTTTTAATAAGCAAGGTTGTTTTTACCAGATTTTTTTAACATCTGGACCATTTGGCCAAGTGTTCTGGTCCTGGACAGGGCTCTATTTATTATTTATTCTCCTGAGATAAGTTATTCCCCTTTGCAATTCACTTTTGATCATTAATCACTGTACTTTTGATAATTAATCACTGTAAATAATGTATTTGAAAAGTTAATAGAATAAGAGAATTTTGCAAGAAATTTTATTGTATAATACAAAAACTACTTTCATATTTTTAATGATCAGATAGACTTGTAAATAATAGAATAATAAAAATGAGACAAAAGTAACTTATTAATTTGTTCTTCAAAGACCAAGAGAGGCCAATGTGAGAGATTACAATTGTACAGAATCACCAATAGTTTGATAACAGTCTGCATGGTGATAGTGCTAAATAAGGGATAGATTAGAATATAATTTATGAGTTGTTACTAAATATTAGACTAATTATTTCATTGATCCTGATCATCCTATTTCTCTTGCTTTTGGCCAACAAAGCTTCATCTACCAGTTTATTTTATATTCTATGGATCCTCTAAGTTGTTGTATTATACTCAGGTGACTGTTAAGGCCCTTGGGCCTCTTGTTATCTAAAGTTATCAACATCTGTCATTCATAAACAAATTTGAATAAAGAAAAAACATAACTGGATGAAAATATTCTAAACCAATCCTGAATGTTATGTTTGTGATTCAAAGGACCACGTACAGGTACATCTAGAAAAGGGTTGCCTTTTGATATTCAGGTGACCCAAGGTCCAATGCCTCTTCTTAAAAGACAATTATAAACTTAAGAGTACCAACTTAAAGCAATAACTTTGAAATAAATTTTTCTGTTGGATGAAATTTCCTATTTAATACAGAAAAAAAATAAAACGCTATATTCTTTGTTTTTATTTACGACCATCAATCAAATTTGGACTTGCAAAATTTTTAATCTTCAGTTTCATGACAAGAAATAACATCATATTAACACATTGAATGAATGGTGATTCATTAAAAAGACCATCATACAAACTCATTTGTGCTACATTCATTAGAACATCTTGGTCTCTAGTACTCACAGAAAATTATACATATACATCACATTTGTGAAAAACAATTAGACAATCACAGATATGTTCGATGCGTATTTTATCTCTTCAGATTTTACCAGAATATTAGTTGCAAAGTATGAGATGTATATGACAATACTCTAATTATTCTTCTTGTCTTTTTAGTCTGTGTAGAAGAAAAAATTTTGCTGTTTCATCATAAAAATCTTTTGCACTAATGCACATAAACAGGTATTGCAATTTTTCCCTTCATTAAGATAATGAACCGTCTAGCAGTTCTTAAATCTGTCTAGCAGTTCTTATACCCAAGAGTTTTGAAAATGATCAGAAAGCAACAGTATACAAATAATTTTTCCATGTCCAGCTGTCCATGTCTGACTTTTTTAAAACCATGAACAACCATAAGTCACAACATGTGTTTTCCATAAATATATCAATTCTATATCAAACTACACTCATGTTATTCATAAATATTCTCCTTCATGACTCTGTAAAATATTTCATATTTTCTGGTTTGAATAAAAACAACTAACAATTTTTCCTAGGGTTAAATATGAGCAGTTTATATGGGTTATAATGCACCATAAAACATATATGAAAAAAAATTTTTGACCTGGTCAAGATTTTTAATCTATAGTTCTGCTTTTTTAATTAGATTCATAGCACTTACATGATCAGCAATAATTTAGAAAGCACTTTTCAATGTATTAAATTGGATGCAGCACAATGCCAACAGTAAATACAAAATTAATATTTACCCAGTCAAAATGGAGATACCCCATCCTGATATTTTACAGTGATTATCAGATTTCTAAAATCTGAGATTATTTAACACATTTTAAATAAATGATGGCAATAACAATCATGACTTTAATTCTTTCTTGCACCTCTCCAACTACAGAACATGTAGTTACATAAACAATATCACTGGTACAAACACAAAAAGCATCATTCTGACCAAATGTATACAAAATATATTTTAACTTAAAGATCTAGAAAAAAAAATGAGGATCTTTTTCTTTCTTGGCTTGTGACAAAAATATCAAAGGATTTAGCTTTTAGAAAAATGGTTGCTCTGCTTTAAGGAGATCAACTTAATTAAATATGGATAAATCCTTATGATTTTCTCTGTGTAATAGTTTATCATAAAGATTTATAAAAATTAATGTACAGTATTTGATGGTAATTTGGTTTTCCTATCTTTCCTATGACACACATTTCATGAGTTTCTGCACAAATAGGAATGGCCCTTTGTTGAGAGAGGTAACTCTATCCTTGAAAACAAATTACTTTGCTAAAAAAAAATTTAATAAAAAAGTCAAAAGTATACAGTACTTAATGCCAGCTTTTGTTTGTGACAAGTCAGAATTATTACGTTCTTACAGAATTATAAGTTTTTACTAATAAATTAAATAAACAGTGCTATTGTTAACAACATGTGTTGTTTTCATGTACATTTCTCCTAAAGAAGTAACTTTTGACCTACACTGTACCTTTACCCTCTAATGAAATTTTTATGCTTGTTTTCACAGAATAATAAGATTTTTTTTCATTTATTTTAAAACCCTAATACTGTAGATATTTATGGGTATATATATCACTTCTACTGGCTCCTCCTGTCTGCTTTTCTGGACTGAATACATTTTCAAAAGTTCAAATAAATACAGATTGTAATTCTGGGACAATCTTGCTATTAAATGTCAATCAAAAAGCAAGCTAACAAACATGGAATGTTCTACATTTAAACATGTATAAGTACATGTAGGTATACTATATATCCTGATGATGAATTTAAAATCCAAAAATTTCTGACCATTGGTAATTTGACTATTACAATCTATTATTTTGATTTTTTTTTTTAAGTTTCATTCTTTGGAAATAAATGTATTTGTAACTTAAGTCATGGGTGGAAATCAGATTCTATTGTGAAAATAATAAATAAACTTCTCCCATTTTTGGTACAGGAAACTTCTCAGACAAAGTTTTCTTCTCGGATTATGAGATGTAGTATTATATTAAATATTGTAAAATGCCGTCAGTAAAATACTGTAAGATTTTTGGTATTGCCTCTACAAAAATGCATTTTCAAATTGTTTTTAAAAACATTAATTACTTGGAAAATGTTCAAACAATAATCCAAGACAAAACATAATCACTAATTGTAAGTATTAAAACATCCATTTGATTCAAAAGTGAGGTGAGGGGTCAAAAAATAGAGAGATGACAATGAAATTCAGAGCTTTGAAATGTTAAACAATTCCTGATTGGCTCCTTCATAATGATATGGACTAATGAGGCTGCTCTTTACTGAATGGTAATGGTGAAATCTTTAGCAATGTTAACTCCCGGCTTCCTAACTGTTAACACTCTAGTGGTACTGTCATAATTATGATACAGAGACTGTGAATTTCCATCAACTGAAAAAAATACATTGGAAGGGGATTATAATAAGAGATACATGTACAAGAATACTGAATTTTTTTTTCTTCTCCTTAAGTTGGCAATCTTTAAATACCGCAAGACCTTGACCTTGTTAGCTCAATCTCAAAAATTATGAGATATCCGAGCACTCAATATACTGTGGTAAAAACACACAAAGATAAAAAGTGGGTTGGGACTTCCAAATCACTTTGACATAATGTACATGGTATTCAACATACAGATGTTAGAGACATGAAGTTTAACTGTATTATTATTTTTTCATGGGAAGTACAGTGTATGCTTTATATTTCTCATGTTCTTTCAAATGAAATTTTTATTATCAGAAAGTAATGTTCGTTAACCAACCTGTCATATCGACACTGGACGCAGCTTTAGGAAATCCTACAATGACTAATTTTTCTAGCCATTCTTTAGTTGATCCTTGTCCATTTGGATCAGCATTACTGAAATGAAAGAATTATCCTCTTGTTCAAATTCCACTCTTCAAACACATCAAGTAGGAAGACATTATTATAAAGAAAAATCTCTCAGAACCAACCTGCTTTTTAATATATTATTTTTGAAGCTAAATTCTCTGTGAATGTAATTTCCACTTCTGTAAGCGAATGATTTATAATCATCTGCATATAAATCTCCCTCAGCTTCACCCTGTAGGAATGAAAAGGACACAACAGAGATTGTAAGATTGATATTATATTATTGTCCAAATTTATCCGGATCAATTTATTTATCCAATTTTGTCAGAATATGAATTTTCAATCTTGACGTGTGAACCCGCCATATTTGCACGATTTTTCGATGTTTACCCAAAGCTGTAGTGAGTTTGAGCTGTTTTACCTTAGATTTTTGGATGAGTTGGAAAATAATCATGGTAATTACCTTTCTTTTATGGTTGTATAAATGCAGTGTTAACTTCATATCTTTTTGTATACTGTATTTTTGGAGGAAACAAGGTTAATCTTCAGTTTGAGCATATGATGTAAATTAGCGTTCTCACACGTTAGATGTTAACGTCATTTATACATTTCTATTCACTTAAATTATTCAACACCATCATGCATTACTAGTTTATTACATAAAGTATTCATATTTATTGTATTCAGTATTATCAGTCAGTCGAATGGTGCATCATTTCGGTCACATTTATATAATGTACAGCATTGTAAGTTCTGTTTATTTTTTTTGTTGTAGTCAATCTTTTCCCTTTCCTTTACCATTTCCTTTACCTATGTTGATGGAAATAAATGATGGGAAACGAATGTGACAGTTATTTATGAGAAACATGAAAGGAAAACAGTGTCATAGCACTACATCATTGACGTGATTATTCTATTATTGGAACCGGACGGCAGCCATGACAGAAGATGGTAAACTACCAAGGGCTGAGGCCGGAGAATCACGACCAAGTAGGGAAAACAAAAAACTTACAGAAAAGGCCAGGTCATACAAATTACAAGAATATTATGACAGTTTTAGAAAATTAAAATCGTCAGTAACACAAATAAAGAATTTGATGTTAGAGAATAGAGACACTGAACTTATAAGAAAGAGGTATAGTTCCTGGTTGGATAATTATGAACACTTTTTAAACTTATTTGATGTTCTTAAAACCCAGACAGGGGATGAACAAGAGAAAAGCAAATTGCTGTTAGATCATCAAGATTATGACATATTCTTGATAAATTTTAAGAAAGAAGTAGAAGCATTCTTTTCGTATCAAGATACTGTGAAAAATGAAACAATGAATGTGAATAGTGTAAACAAAGCACAAAGTAGAAACTCTAGAACATCGAAATCTTCTTGTGTCTCCCTTGAAAAACTTAAGGAAGAACAAAAGCTAGCAGAACTTGAAGCACGCAAAGCGTCGTTAAAGAAACGAAAGGAATTGGAATTGGCCAAATTAGAACTTACACTTAAGGAAGAAGAATTTAACATAGAGACAGATATTGCAATTTCTAATGCAAAGACTGAAGTTTTACAAAAGTACGAGCTAGAAAGTGAAATTATTGACACTCACAGTGATAAATTTTGTGAAGAAGAAATTACACCTAGAAGAAATCCACCTATGCCATCCCTCAGAATCATAGTCAACGATGCAGAACTTGGTTCCCAAATTTCTGTGTCAGAAAAACAACTCAATCCAAACGCCAGTGTTTTTGTGCCAAACATTTCAATGGAAACAAAACAACAAAATGCAATGCAGGATGTTGTGAACAACCTAAGAAGACCATTGCCAGAAATTAAAAAATTCAGTGGAAATCCATTGGAATTTCGGCGATTCATGAGACAGTTTCACGCAAAAGTAGTGATGAACACTAGTAATGATGATGAGCGTCTCAATTATCTGGAACAGATGATGCAAGGTGAAGCAAACCGTGTCGTATCTGGATACACACACATGTCTGGAGATAAAGGATACCAAGCAGCAATGAAGCAATTGGAAGAAAGATACGGAGACAGTGAACTGATAGTGACATCATTCATCAAGAAAGCTCTTGATTGGCCTATGATCAAAGACGCGAAAATGTTAGACGAATTTGCATTGTTCCTGGTAGAATGTCAAAACGCGTCAGAAAGCATAGACTGTGTGTCAGTTCTGGACTATGCTGAAAATATTAAAAGACTTTTGTCAAAACTTCCGATATATCTACACGATCGATGGAGAACTGCAGTTCTCAAAATTAAGGAGACTAAGAGAAGAATAGGATTTAGTGACTTTGTGACCTTTGTGAAGACTGAGGCAAAGAAATCTAATGATCCCATATATGGAGTTTCATCGTTGAGTGGAAATTCACGTTCACAACCTGATAAGCACCAGAAAAGAACAGTTGCATCAGGAGGCCTAAGTAGTGGAAAGGAATCACCTGGAGCATTAGTATTGAAATGTGACTTTTGCGGTGGTGCTGGCCATGTGTTGATCGATTGTTACAGATTTCAAAGAATTGGTATTCAAGAGAGATATAACTTTATGAAAAATAAAGGACTTTGCTATGGATGCTTGAAAAAGGGACATGTAACCAAGAAATGTAGAAACAGACTTAAATGCATTTCATGTGGAAGTCAACACCCTACCATTCTTCATGACCCATCAAGATCAACACCGAATTATCCAAACAATAGGGAAGAACACAACAACTCAGTTTCATCAAATTCTAACGTTGATCAATCTGTCATCCACACAGGGAATTCTGATGTCAGTGCTTCTTGTGATACTGGGGCCGGAGAACAAACATCGGCCATGGCGATAATTCCTGTGAGAATTAAGTTGAAAAACAAGAACCATAGTGTCATTACATACGCATTCTTTGACTCGGGTAGCAGCGTTACTTTCTGTTCTGAAAACCTCATGCGACAACTAGGCGTTAGTGGAAAGAAATGTAACATCACTCTGAACACAATTGGAGAACCATATCAGTTGGTGTCCCAGTCTGTCAGAGGCCTACAACTCTGTGATATGAACATGATGGAATTCATAGATCTTCCAAAAATTTATACGAAAGACAGGATGCCTGTCACCCATGAACATATTCCTAAAAAGGAAGAAATTTCAAAGTGGCATCATTTATCGAACATAACGCTCCCAAATGTTGCTGCTGAAATTGGCCTTCTTATTGGCAGCAATGTCCCAGACGCTTATGCTCCATTTGAAGTGGTTACCGGACCAAGTGGATCTCCTCACGCCACAAGGACGCACTTGGGATGGATTGTGTGGAATGTACTGAGAGAAGTCGGGTCAGGATCATATGATGTGAACAAAGTGACGCTGGAGCGGTACTGTGAATGTGACACTAAGCTGGAAGAATTAGTGAAGGCGTCAATTAACTCAGACTTTCCAGAGCACATGATAGCAGAAAAGAAAGAACATTCAGTGGAGGACAAAACTTTTCTGAGCCAAGTTGAAAAGTCCATCAAACAAGTGAATGGTCATTACTCAATAGGACTTCCTTTTAGAAACAATTCTGTGAGCTTGCCAAATAATATGATTCAAGGACTACAGAGACTCGAATGTTTGAAGAAGAAGATGTTGAAAAATCCACAATTTAGAACTGATTACACTGTTTTCATGAATAAACTGTTCGAGAAAGACTTTGTTGAGCCAGTTCCTGAGATACAACTACAAAGGGATGATGGACGCGTATGGTATCTTCCTCACCATGGTATATATCATACAAAGAAGCCAGGAAAAATAAGAGTAGTATTTGACTGTTCTGCTGTGTTTAGGGGTGTGTCTCTAAATAGTCAACTACTACAAGGACCTGACTTAACTAACAGTCTCTTAGGAGTGCTTCTAAGATTTCGACAGGAACGTATTGCGATACAAGGTGACATTGAGTCTATGTTCCATCAAGTTGCAGTACCAGAAGAGGATAGAGACTGCAAGAGATTTTTTTGGTGGAAAGATGGAAATCTGAGTGCTGAACCTAAACAGTATAGGATGAAAGTACATATTTTTGGGGCTGTCTCATCACCTACTTGTTGCAATTATGCTTTGAAGAAAACTGCTGAGGAACACAGTAACGACTATGATCAAAGCATACAGAATACCATAATGAAAAATATGTACGTGGATGACTGCTTAGCATCAGTTGATACAGAGGAGAAAGCCAAATACCTCATAAAGGATCTGATGGCCCTTTGTAAACAAGGAGGATTTCGGTTAACAAAGTGGCTAAGTAACTGTAAGGAGGTATTGAAATCCATCCCAGAAGAAGATAGAGCAGAAGACATCAAAAAATTTGGCCTAAATGAAGAAACTCTGATTGAGCGAGCCCTTGGAGTTTATTGGTTCGTGGAAGACGATTCCTTAGGCTTTCAAATACAGTTAAAGGACCATCCTACAACAAGAAGAGGCATACTTTCTGTGACAAGTTCCATTTATGACCCACTCGGCATTGTAGCGCCATTTGTTTTGACAGCTAAATCCATACTCCAACAGTTGTGTAAAGATGGTGTAAGATGGGATGATGAAATTGATGGAACCATGTTAAAGAAATGGAACAGCTGGCTCATGCAAGTGAAACATCTGGAAGATGTAAAAATTGAAAGATGTTACAAGCCAGGGAATATTGGACATTCTGTGTTATACCAGTTACATTGTTTTGCGGACGCAAGCACACTTGGCATGGGAGTTGTCATATATTTGCGCATGTCTGATGAGCATGGAAATGTACATTGTTCCTTCGTCATGGGCAATCAAGAGTGGCACCATTGAAAACAATGACAATTCCTAGGATGGAACTCACCGCTGCGACATTAGCCGTCAAGTTAAGTAAATTGGTGGACAAGCAATTAGACTTTCCTATAGAAAAAATACATTTCTGGACAGACAGTACAACAGTACTTCGCTACATCGCTAACACCAAGACTAGATTCCAAACCTTTGTCACCAATCGACTTGCCATCATCAACGCCCATACAACTTTTGATCAATGGCATTATGTGAACACAAAAGAAAATCCTGCTGACTGTGCATCTAGAGGAATATCTGTGATTGATAAATTCATAGATCATCAGTTGTGGTTTCATGGACCTGAATTCCTCCTGAAATCAGAATCTACTTGGCTTTTGAACTGTGACATTGATACTACTATTGGGGTTAACGACGTGGAAGTGAAAAAATACATCAACACTACCCTTATACAGTCTTCCTTCAATAGTGTTGAAAAAATTCTTCAGCATTTCTCAGATTGGAAAAGACTTAAAGTCACGGTTGGATGGTTCTTGAAAGCCAAGGATAACCTGAGAAAAATAGTCAAGCAGAAAATAGAAAGAAGAGAGAAAATGATAGACTCTGGAGCTTCAAAAGAGAGAATCATGCAGATTGAAAGAGTGGAAAGTGAAACAAGAGTAAAGGAGTCCAAGAAGGCAAAAGACATTCCTTTTCTCTGTACTGATATCCTCGACAGAGCTGAAAGAGAACTTGTGGCATATGAGCAAAGGCAGTATTACGCAAATGAATTGAAAATTCTTGGAGACAAACATGGATATGTCAAAAAATCGTCACAGCTTTCTAGATTAGATCCTTTTTTACATGAAGGAGTCATCAAAGTGGGGGGCAGACTAGAAAAGCTAAATGCATCTTTTACCACTAAGCATCAGATGATCATTCCAAAAAATTCCACACTGACTAGGATGATTGCTATAGATGCCCACAGATCTGCAGGACACATGGGCAAGAATGCTACTTAAGCAGTCATTCGAGAGAAGTTTTGGATACCCGGTATTTCATCTGTATTAAAATCGCTTATCTCAAAATGTGTTATATGCAGACGATACCAGTCTCCTCCAATGCACCAAAAGATGGCCAATCTACCTTCTGAAAGATTGGAAACATGATCCCCCATTCACCCGTGTAGGTATGGACTACTTTGGATCATTTGAATTGAAGAGAGGAAGGAGTATGATGAAACGATATGGTGTAATATTTACCTGTCTTAATACACGAGCAGTCCATCTTGAAGTGTCATTCTCTTTGGAATCAGATTCATGTATTGATGCTATTCGCAGATTCATCGCAAGGAGAGGAAAACCTAAATTTATCCAATCAGACAATGGTACAAATTTAGTGGGTGCAGAAAAGGAATTAAGAGAAGCTATCAAGACATGTAACGTTAACCAAATTCATTCTCATTTGTTGCAGTCAGGGATAGATTGGATGTTTAACCCACCATCAGCATCACATTTCGGAGGTGTCTGGGAACGACTTATCAGATCCGTAAGAAAGGTGATATTTTCCGTTTTACATGAACAAACTATTTATCTGAACGATGAAGGACTCACAACTTTGTTCTGTGAAGTTGAAGCAATTCTCAATGGAAGACCTTTGACGCCCACATCAGATAACCCTAGTGATCTAAGCACCAAACCATTTGCTACTACTTAGATCTGGAGAAACTTGCCCACCTGGAACTTTTTCACAGATGGACAACTACGTTCGACGTAGATGGCGCCAGATCCAATATCTTGCAGACATCTTCTGGAGAAGATGGATTAAAGAGTATCTACCCCTTCTTCAGAGCAGGCAGATGTGGTTAAAGGAGGGACGCAATGTTAAAGAAGGTGATTTGGTTCTTATTGTTGAAAATGGCCCAAGGAATTATTGGAATCTTGGACGAGTTCTGGAGGTTCAAAAGGACAGACATAATATTGTTCGTGTTGTGAAAGTGAAAACTGTGTCCAACATTCTTACACGTCCAATAACGAAACCGTGTCTTGTGTTGGAGTCGGATGACAGAGACTAAATTGTTTCACATGTTTAAAGATGTTAATTGCTCATTGGAAAATTGTAAAATATGTTCTGTGTAGGACCATATTTTAGGGGCCGGTGTAAGATTGCTATTATATTATTGTCCAAATTTATCCAGATCAATTTATTTATCCAATTTTGTCAGAATATGAATTTTCAATCTTGACGTGTGAACCCGCCATATTTGCACGATTTTTCGATGTTTACCCAAAGCTGTAGTGAGTTTGAGCTGTTTTACCTTAGATTTTTGGATGAGTTGGAAAATAATCACGGTAATTACCTTTCTTTTTATGGTTGTATAAATGCAGTGTTAACTTCATATCTTTTTGTATACTGTATTTTTGGAGGAAACAAGGTTAATCTTCAGTTTGAGCATATGATGTAAATTAGCGTTCTCACACGTTAGATGTTAACGTCATTTATACATTTCTATTCACTTAAATTATTCAACACCATCATGCATTACTAGTTTATTACATAAAGTATTCATATTTATTGTATTCAGTATTATCAGTCAGTCGAATGGTGCATCATTTCGGTCACATTTATATAATGTACAGCATTGTAAGTTCTGTTTATTTTTTTTGTTGTAGTCAATCTTTTCCCTTTCCTTTACCATTTCCTTTACCTATGTTGATGGAAATAAATGATGGGAAACGAATGTGACAGTTATTTATGAGAAACATGAAAGGAAAACAGTGTCATAGCACTACAGAGATTACTGTATTTTAAAGAGAAATACGATACATATTTATTAGTCATTGATAAATTTTTACTTTGTATTTTTCATTATTTTTTGTCCCAAGACTTCGCGCAATTCCTTGATCTGTCTCTTTTTACCAGTACTGTAGATTTCTTATTTTACAGGAGTACTTAATATCACAGTGACTTTGTATTTTTCATTGTTTTTTTGTCCCCCAAAAGACTGCATTATTCCTTGATTTGTCTCTTTTTACCAGTACTGTAGATTTCTTATTTTATGGGACTACTTAATATCACACTGACTTGTAGATGTCAAATTGCAAGAACATTAATTAGCGAATTAACTGTTTATGAAGAGTATTTTAGCAATAAGAAAATACAAATGGATAATTCTATTCATGAGTGGTACATCTCATGAATTTACGCAATAATAAATTCTTCATGTATATATTGGAATCTAAAGTATTCTTTAATTACCTGTTTATTGAGACATATAACCAAAGTGAAGGGATCAGATGACATAAGTGAGGAAGACCTCCGCACCCTCATTTTACGTGGAACAATGGATCCACCCCTCTGAAAGACTGGGATTTTCCCAAGAGGTGCATTAATGTAAGTATTCTGAGCACCTGCATAGCTTTGATGTGTCTGTATGTCATACCAAACCTAGATAGAATCAAATCAAAACCAATGTCTGTGAAAATCAAAATAAGTACGCAAATAACAGATTTTTAAGCTACAGTCATTAGCAAAAGTTTTCTTAATTTTGAGAAAATATGCATTTATACATTAGGGTGTATAGATGTATACTTCACTGATTTAAACAATAGGAATATCTTACATCTAGTGACATTATCATCAAAATTTAAAATTCAAAGTAATGTATATTATTAATATTTGTTAAACCTTTGTTACTTACATCATTTCTGCCAGGGAAATACACGGTTGTACCAGTTGCCCCCTGATCTGTGATTGGTTTAACCAGAAGTGATGACCCTGAAGTACAAATAAATATTACGCATTTACAGTATGTAAAAAACAAAATATTGTTGCATTTACAAAAAACACTATTCAGATCTGATCAGATGGAAAAATGGACAGTCATAGTTGAGCAGATTTAGGCCATATCTTATATATCAGCATCTTTACCTAATAGATATTCATCGTCCATTTTGAATGTGCTTTTATCCTCCGGGAACTCAACCCACAGTGGACTCATTACTGTCTCACCGCTACGGTAACCATGGTAAAACAGTGTGTACCAGAAAGGAAGGTAAGTGTACCGCAGACGGATGGCATCCCGGACAATTTTCCTGTTCTCCTCCGGTAACAAGTATGGCTCTCGTCTCTTTGTGTCAATGTGGGCGTGAGCTCTGAAGAACGGTTGGAAGGCTCCAGCCTTTGAAAATACAAAACAATATCACAACAATCTGTTATTTACATGTAGTTATAGAAAGGAACTTAAGGTTAACCATCCCTCTGTTCATTCACATAAAACTTTGCTTTATTGTTAACGATTTTCCACAAAGAAATTTTAATCATAACAAAAATTTCAACATACCTTGCAGGGCAAAATTTGACAAAAATGTCCTTTTCACTTGACAATTTTATAAAGGAGAAATAGTCATTTTTCCCACTGAGTGTTATCTCCATTATCAGAGGGTCAATGGACCTTAAATTGTAAAACTTTTATGCGAAGTCTGAATATGACATTACCTGATACCAGCGGGTCTGGAGTTCACTGTCTGGGTTCTTGAAGAAGCCACCTACATCGGCTCCAGAAAAGGTTATTCCCGCCAGGTTCAAGGTCAGTAACATAGGTACAGATACCTTAAGGTGTGACCATTCACCCATATTGTCCCCCGTCCACACTGCCCCTGTTATGAATCAAAAATAAAATAAACAAAGCCTTTAATATCTCTGTTACCCAGTATATCATAGTACATGTATTCTGATTATCATTTGATGACAAACTGTTTTTACTTGTCTCAGAATTGGTAGGATTTCGAATATCTTAAAATTTTTGATGAAGAAGTCCTTACCAAACCTCTGAGATCCTGCAAAGAAAGCTCTGGTGAGAACAAATGGTCTCTGCTCATTGTTAGACCTCATCAAAATCCCCTCAGCTGTGGCTTTTTGCTAAATCAAATAAACAAGCCTTCTCTTTAGCAAACAATTTCATATCAAAATTGACAAGAAAAAATCCATATTTAATAAAGAAATTTTTTATTCTTGTATAGAGTAAAGCAGATTTCTTACCACATAAAATCCATATAAATTGTGTACATCTCTGTTTTCAAATCCTCCATGATGGAGTACGTCTTTGTGAAAGGTAATTTCTGGCCCGTTAAAGACAGAAGGTTCATTCATGTCATTCCAGATGAACAGATCAGGGGTACTTCCGTCATATTCAGAGTACTGGAATTTTGAAGCCCACCAGTTCCTGACATCAGGGTTGATGAAGTCTGGCCAGCTTGATGAACCTTAAAATAAACATGTATTACATCAGCTTTATGGACCTTAAAATAAACATATTACACCATCATTGTTGGAAAAATGATTCAGTTTAAAATTTTGCATGTTAAGAGAATTCTATTAATATAAAAAGACTTTATTAAATTTACAGTATATAAGAGGGCAGTTATTACCATTTGCCAGTTGTTTAATCTTTACTTACAAAATTACATTATAACTTGTTAATAAAGTTTATGGTAGAGACAAAGTTGCAATTGATGAAGGAGAGACATAATTCATCTACATTCATGTCCATAATGTCACAGACTTGAACTGGTGTTTGAATTAAAACCTTTGTGGTTCATGTACACTTCTAAAAGATACTTGTTCTCTCTTCACATTATAAATTCCTACCTGGCCAGCACCAGCCCTCGTACTCCACTCCGTTCCCTCCTTTCACCATGAGGTCCCTACTTTTAGCATCAGCGTACACTTTGTAGTTGTCGTCCCTCTTCAGATGAGGGTCCACGATTGTCACCATCTTTCTTCCTTTAGCTCCTTCAGCGTCCAGCATGTCCTTAGAGGCAGGAAACTTGTGGGCATCCCACGTAAAGTATCTACAATAAATCAAATTAAATAAATCACATCCCATATCTACCAATACAATAAATCAAATCGATCACATCCCATGTAAAGTATCTACCAATACAATATATTAAATCCATCAAATTCCATTTAAAGCATATACCAATATCAGTATCAGTAATTAAAGCCTGAGATTAATGAGAAACCTACCTTTTACCATCTGTATGTTCAATGTCTAACCAAATCACGTCAAACGGGATGTCAAATAGGTCCATATTGGCATCAACACTGAAGTAAGAAAGTGAAACATGTGGAACATGGTAGTATTAATTCATGATTGTGTCAGACATGTTTGTGCTTAATTTTGAATTAACTAAAAAATATACTGTAGATATGCAGTATTTTTGGATAAATTAAAAAGTTGTGCAATTAATACTGTGCCTAAATACTAATTTGTTTGCTGTTAAATTTGTGGGTTTTACTTAACATCATATACATGTAGATTACTGCTCACAAATATCTCCTAGTCTACATTCTACTCACTTTTTCACATCTTCTTGGTCATTATAATTCCACCTGCACTGATGATATGAAATTGCAAAGAGCTGCAAAGAAAAACAAAATTAGGAAATCATGTTTTCTCTATGTCATTTAAATCACTAATTAACTTTGCTACAGAATTACTTTTGAATCCTTGAGTACTGTGTGTTTTTTTATGTTTTAGTTGAACACAGATTTTCAATGTTTTTCAGGTTGAGGCTGACCATAAAATTAGGTGATCAGAAACTATAAATTTTACTATTTTTAGCTCTCCATGAATTTTCACAAAAAATAGAGTTGTATTTTTTGCCCAAAACACAAAATTTTATTCCCATGAAAATAAATGAATCCCTAGTATACAAATGCTTCATAAACCTACAGGTGGGAGCTCCGTGGATCCAGTCAGAGCAGCAAACTGTTTGAAGACATCTTTGGGGCGGGGACCTAGCATAACAAACACATCAATGACCCCACTCTCAGAAAACCAATGGGTGTCCATCTGAGCCATCTCCGTGTTCCCCTTCACAAGGTCCGCAATTTTTGAAAAGAAATTCTGCAAGGTAAATACACTAACCTACTAAAATCATTTACATTTATATGTATCTGAAATTGGAGAAAGCCTACAGTATTGCATATGGTTATTTGGAATCCAGTAATTGTATTTCTGTATCATTATTACATCTGATAACAGAGGTTAATCTTTACCTTGTCTGCTGTTGTGGAGCTGATATCTATCCACGTCTCTGCAGCATTGTTCCAATATATTCCCACTGTGCTCTTCTCACTACAAACAAACAGGCAATTGTAATCAACATGTAAAATGTTGATTGCAAAATGTAAGATGTTGGTAACAACATGTAAGATGTAAAGTCATCACAATCCAGCATCAGAATCATCACCAAAAAACAAGGAAAGACAAATAACTTTTACTTATTTTTATTTTCACTTTAGCCAAGATGCACCACTTTTACTTTCACTTTAGCAGATCTACACCTTTACTTTCACTTTATAGTAAAACTTACTTGTGGGCCCACATGACAGGTACAGATCCATATAGTGCCATGGGGTTGTACAGTTCATACTCAAAAACATCCAAGTTAAACAAACGATAGGGGTCTGTATCTCTATAAGTATACAAGATAAATGTACATATAGATATACACACACATACCATATGTAGCTTCTGTTAATTCTTATTGGCTTACAAATCTGTATTTAAGAATTTTAAGTTAACAAAGACTACATGTAACTCTCTGTCACATAAGACAGTCACTTTGTTCAAGTACAGTTCACTTACTTTGTAGTTTTGAGTGCCATACTTTCAGCATGTTCAGGAATTCCATACACATTCTCAAAACCTGGGTAGGAGATGTCAATTCCAACAGAGGCAGGTCCTAGAGTAAGAAAACATTTCATGGGAAACACTTTATAAATACATGTGTATGCTCTTGAATGGAATACGTTCTGATTTAATACATGTATAATTCAAGTAAGGACTTTTTTTTCCTTTCACTTATCAAGTAATTAACCCACAGAAAAATTTTCACACTAACATTATGTAAAAATTAATTTTACTCAGACTCGATTGAATCAGCATTGATGGCAAGTTCTTAAGTTTTGCAGTATTCAGAACCATACGATGTTATTTAGGCTGATATCACCGATTCAATTAATTCATTGATGGAAATTTGATTATTTACAGTATATATATTTTAGACAATACCCTCCAAGACATTTAGGTCTTGATACAGGTATATGATCAGGGATCAAATTAAAATCCATGGAAAAATCCATTAGAGTCTAAATTAACTTAGAGATGATAACTGAAGTAAGAATAACAACCATAAATGCCCATGTATAAGCTCACCATTGGGCTTAGGATCATGGAACGATTTAAAGGTTTCTTCCCATAATCCTGACTCCTCTGCTTCCTCTGGCTTCTTCTCTCCTTCTTCTTCCTTCTTCACTTCTTCTTCCTCCTAAAATCAGCCAATCACATATCTCAGCACAAAATAAAGCAACCAATCAAATAATTCAATACATAAGCAAAGCTAATCCAAGATCAATGAAAACATACATATTGCGACATAATAATTTCAATCAAAACCATATTTCATGCTTTTGATTCTATCAATTATCACTCACTGTATGCTTTCCAACAATAAAATAATTTCAAAAACTACAATATTTGCATACTCATATTCTCATCTGTTCTCAAAACATAAAGTAGATACTATATGTACATTTTGTAGTGCATGTATTAGATACATGCTAAAAACATAATATATCAAAAATATAGTCAGAACTCTCACTACTGCCTGGTCCTGACACGCCCACTGACCTTTTTCTCCTCTCCCTCAGCTGGCTCCGCGGGGGCAGCTTCCTCTGGCTTAGCCTCTCTGAAAGGTTGGGAAAACCATGAGAAAACAGAAGTCACCTTGTCGACCCAGCCCCTAGACAAGAGAGAGGCTACTGACTTCTGGCTAGTACAACATGCAAAACTAGTAGCACATAGAACAGTACAAAATGTTCAGAATATAGTGGTATATGTACAGTCAAGCTGTCTGAGAATGGTTATCAGAATAGATATTTACACAACACATTTTAAACTTTACTTATTAATAACTACATGTACATTTTCATTTGCAATGGTTTCTTCAGAGAAAAAAATTTGAACCTTATTTAATGTATTCAAGATGGAACTTTGAGAAATGACAGTTTGATTTTAAATTAGTACAATTACACTAGGGTTAATCTATAAGTGTGGCTTTTACAGATATACTTTTAGACATGAATACTGAGAAATTATTTATTAGTACAAGTGAGATAACATTTTTAACTCTGTGTATGAACCCAAAGAACAACCACATTAAGAAAATTATCAAAGATGTTAACAAAAGCAGTATGTGAAATTTCAAAACACTGATTAAAACAAAGAACAAGATAAGATAAGGCTCCTGTTTGGCCCTTAAATCATGATTGAACCAGACTTGAAGAAATATATCAAGTTCAGTAATATAATGTAAACAAACTTAGAAAGTGCCAAAATCTTTTGAAAATCCGGTAATAATGCAATCACTGTACATGTATCCTAAAATATGGGGAAACTACAAGTAAATGGACAAATTGAACATTTTTTGCTTTAGAAGGTATTACTATTAGCGCTTGGATTAGCAACAAGTAACTTGTAAATGATCTGTGCTATGTTATGATGAGCATAGTAGTATTTGCAAGCTTGATACATGTGCTCTAAATTTTCTAACTGGAAAACTATCATCTTTAAGGTTCTAAATTGTTTAACTGGAAAACTATCAGCTTTAAGGTTCTAAATTTTCTAACTGGAAAACTAGCATCTTTAAGGTTTTGATTATATTATGAACAATTATCATATTTATTGTTCCACAGTCAGACAGTTAACATATGTTTGGTTTAAAGGATTGTAATTTTTTGTTTTCTCTTCTCCAATGAATTTTATTATTTTCTGTTTATTATCATGATTACTTGATTAGTTTTCTGAAACCATCTTGAAATTTTTGGGCTAAAATTAAGCAATAAATAATATCTGATTTAATAACATATTCATTCTAATTTTCAAGCCTCCACTCTCCATTTGATAAGTGTTCTTATTTACACTCACACAAAAAGGCAAAAAATAAACTTACGGTTTCTTCCTAAAATGTTCGAATTTGAGCAGGCCCTGTGCGTTGATACTGACCAGTGGTTCCTCTCCCGAGATGAAGTCGATACGGAACGGAGAGTACGTCAGAACGATTTTACTGTTCTCCAGACCTAATGTTATACTACTGGAGGCCTTGTCCAGAACTTTTATGCTTTAAAAATAAAATGGGAACACTTCGTTATCAGACTTCATTAGAAAACAGATGTAATTTTTCTTTATTAAGTCTTCTCACTTAATTAACATGCTTAACAAAACTCTGATTCTGTTTTAATTGAATTATACATATCTTTTTTATAAACAGACACTATTAACTTACTGTGAAATCACTAATTTTCAATAGGGTTCCATTTTCATGTTTTCGCGGTATGAAGAAACCCCACGAAACCAAATCCCCACGAACCAATAATTTTTCCTTGAACCTCAAAATTTGAACCCACGAAAATATGTGATTTTACAGTATATAGTCTGACAATGAAGGCAAAGCAAGCTTCAAGATATAAAGATATTAGCTCCATGGTCAATTTATTTAGACTCGCAAGCCAAGTTTGAATCTTAAAAACCCATTCACTGTAGTTCTTGTGTCTTTCAACACAGCATGTTATTTATATAGTTTCTGATGCCACTCAGCCACTAATAATTAATGTGGTAAAAAAAGGTTAAAAACATTGCTTAACCAATAATAACAACAAGACTTACTCCTGTTGCCTTGGCTCCCCAACCAGAACATCCCCAACAGGAATCTCATAACGAGGCTTTAATGGTTCCAGTTCATTAATTTTCACTCGGGCTGTATTTCCTTGTAGGCCGAATAGCTCCACTATAAGTCTCACATTTGTTTTAGTATTAAGTAACTGAACACTTATTTGAGTAGGTGTGATTTTTAATGAGTCCATCAACACAACGTACGGACTATTGCCAGGTTGTAAGCTCCGGTGGCGCCTGAAATGGAGAAATCACTGAAAACAATTTGTCTGAACTTCAAAAGTAAAGATAAATTATTAAATGAATAACTTCAGTAACAATCAAATGTTCTGAATTATTCATTTCCCCAAAGCTATTAAAACTGAACATCAAAAAGGAGAGATAATTGAATATATGTAAAAAAAAAAAAGACAATCAAACATTTTGATTTTTTTTATATATATTAAAGCTGAAATTCAATTATTTATCTTTTTATTAAGGCTGGATTTCTAATTTTAACTTACTTGCAAAATCCACTCTGATCACACGTTTTGAAGTTGTCTCGATTGACTGAGTGCACTTGCACTATCAGCAACAAACAACAAAAGTATGATGACAACCTGTAAATTTAAGATATAATATCACTAGTCCTCCTACACCTGGAGTTTGTTTGATAAGAACTGACAATAGACAACTCCGGGCAATTCTCCCTGAGCATATAACAGACTACTAAGAATAGAGGAATCAGTCCTCTGTTCATTATAAATTTCAATCACTGATCATATCTTGACCATGTTCACTGTCACAAAGTATACAATATGCAGTCAAATATTTTATTTGCAACAAGAGTCAAAGCAGCTCATGTTACCATATTTAATTTTAGCTTTAATTACATAACATTTTTCTATTGGTGAAGAAGACAGTTGATACATTGCAGTCAACCAATAATTTCCCCGTGACTGCAGTAAGCCATACATTATACAGTTACAGTCAAACTTCGTTGTCTAAAACTTGATAGGACCGAGAAAAAATTTTGAGATATCCAAGGATTCAAGATATCCAGAGTAAAATACTTAAAAGAGAAAGTGGTTGGGACTTCCAAATCATTCAACATATCCATAGTATTTGATATAATGGTGTTCGAGATACCGAAGGTTGCATAGCTTAAAAAAAATTGCAGGTTTACTATTAAAAATTGCACTTATTGCAAACAGAAATGGAAATGCAACTAACATGCGACATTATCCAGTTCACTGAATCAAACTTGTATACTATCAAAGAGAAAAAGAATAAAATTATAACTATTCAGTACTGTTAGATACAACCTCCTTACAAGTAACAAACAGTCTTCTGTCTGATGGTGAATAAATTCATGAATAGTTACGCTGAGATATGTACTACTTAGATTCAATTTAGGGACTGACTTCCTTACTTCCTGATGGAAAGGCAAAAGGGTTTTCTGTTGTTGTTGATTTTTTTTTTAATTATTTAAAGACTTATTGGACAATTCTATTTTTAATACTGCTTCCCAAGATATTTTAAGCATACGAACAATGAAGATATCAACACTAAGGATTTAAGACCCATGAACTCCCTTAAATAAAATATACATTACAAAGTTCATTGTTGGCTTTGTTGCACATGTATATATTAACTTAATACAAACAACTTTCCAATCCATTTTGAGATTATAAGGCTTTCTAAATCCTTAATTGAAGGTGTCCGTTCCATTTCTTTCATATTTTTTGAAAGGTCTTAAAATTCTAAACAACTCTTCTTCAAAACTTATTAAAAATTTCTTAAAGTTTTCTAAGATATGAGGAAATTTCTAATTTAGGGGTTGGCACTGTAGCACCCTAATAGGAGATAATTTATTTTAATTTCAAGGAATATTTGGTCTCTGATAAAAATTTTAAAAAATATTAAAAGGTTATAGAGGGGTCAATATTTAGGACTCCAGACCTGGAAACTCCAACATTAAATAATACAAGTATACAATTTAGAATCATCTGAATACATGTATTTTAAGTTGTAGAGACACCAATTTAATTAACTTTGCTTCAATAGACATAAAACCCATTCCCAATGGGTGGAAAAAAAATCACTGTGGTAAGGTAAATGTTTAGGATTCTGCCTCAATAACTTCTCACTAAGACTTTTTGAGAAGTTTGAGTCCCAGCTAAATTTGATGCATCCAAGAAAAATTATTTGAGCTTTTGCTGTATCCTTCCATCCAAACAACAATGAAAACCTTTACTTTAACAGAAGTGTTTGTATGCAATAAATGAAATGTAATTAACAAATGTTAATGCATCCAACCTATATCCTCAAATATACACACAATTAATTCCCATAAAAATTTACTTAATGTCGATGAAGAACACATCCACTAACCTATCCACAGATACACATTTTTGAAGAAATGTCACATCCCATATAATATTGATGTATCCAATACACACAATAATGAGAACCCTGGAAAGAGCTAAAAAGACCCTGAAAGAACACAATGCTTTAAAAACTTTATTGAAACCCAAATGGAGGAGGAGTCAAAATGACATTACACTCCTTATGGTTTATAGCAAGCGCAACGAGGCGGTGCGAAGCGCCGTTCGCATTGTGAGCTCCATAGACAACGTGTATGTACGGAGTAAATTCGGGTTGAAATTTGCACATTGTTCAAAGAAATTTTTATCGGTCCACATGAAAAAATTCCAAACTCCCAATAATCCTTTGCAGTGCATAGCAACACGGTGACTTAAGCATAGCTTAATTACGATATGCAGTAAATGCAAGCCAAAGGAGTTTACTGAAAAGTGCAACATCATAAGCAGAATGTAAAACAACATTTGAGAAGGTGTGTAGAGTTGTTCAATAATGTCTACACTGAAAAATCACCCTCTATATAATATGTCCGACAGTGAAACCGTTAGGGCGAGCACAGTTCATTTCTGAACAACTCTACACACCTTCTCAAATGTCGTTTTACATTCTGCTTATGATGTTACACTTTTCGGTAAACTCCTTTGGCTTGCATTTACTGCATATCGTACATGAAAGTTCATCTTTTTAAAAATGATATTGACTCTGAAATATGGTACATATCGTTGCAGACTCCAAATGCATCGGGATCAAGATTCCTAACTTCTCCGACTTTTCCGACAAAATCGGAAATACCCGAGCTGTTGAAGTGACAAAAATATGACGTCACATACAAAGTCATGTTTACTGAGGACGCAAACGATAGTTTTGTGGCATGGAAATTGTATTAAATCGTTGTTTGTAATTTTCCCCAAGTAAGTTGTTGCTATGCTTAAAATTCCAGGTGCCTGGTCAGTATCAAGCATGAAAAAATTATCTTATTTCACTAAAATCGTAAAATATTTGAGAAAAAAATCAACAACAGATAAAACACGATAGCACTCTACATGTTGCAATTGAACCTCTTTATTGTGATTTAGAGAAAATTCGGATTGTCATTTTAGCCAACCAGAGAATCCCACGCAATTGTCCCGAAAAAAAATCGATCAGTTTTTGACAACAAATGACAATCTTTTATAATAAATTCCATACATTAAACATATCATACTCTACTAGAATGTGCACATGCATATATAGTGTTAAATTCCTTTTGAGAGAAAAGCGCCCTTCCAAAAGAAACCTATCGTGAACACGTACCGGATAGTGGTGGCTGCCATTTTCTTTGGACTAACAAATGGAAGTTGGTGGCAGAGTTTCGAACTTCCCAAACAGTCTTAAAAGATTACAATTATAGCATTAAAAATTACCTTATGTTGATTAACTGTGCATAAGATGAACATGAAAATAACACAATAAAAAACTACGAAAATGACAAATCGGTTTGAAATGTTATGGAGACGAAATCTTTTTTTTTTTTTTAAGTATTCAATTTTCTTTTATTTTTTTCATATTTCTAATTTAGTCACTGATTTCAGCATGTATTTTGATATTAAGAAATAGAGAATATGAATATATGGTGAATAAAAAGATATGAAGAGACAGTGGTTAAAATTCTTAAATTAATATTTGGGAGTGAAAAGACTGTGGAAGAAATTCACGACTCCCCAAGCTGTATCCTTTCTGCGTTTGAAACCACGAACTATGGAAAATAAATTTGAAAACACAAATCAACATTGACGTTAAATTAATTTCACATTGTTGCAGAAGGTTATTTTGCATTGTTATGCGTTTCGATGTTATTTATAACCACTTTATTGTCACGAAGGTTTGCCACACGAATTGCAACCCCAATACTGGTAAGTATTTTTCAATATTCTTATAAATATATTCACTGACAAGGATGTTGCCAGATGTTGGTCGCTCTAGAAAACGTGAAGTACTGATATTGCATCATTAGGTTTCATTAAGTTAATATGTTGACGGTGCGACCGTTAGGGCGAGCGCAGATACCTACATGTATATTCAGTTTTAATTTAGATCGGGCTCTCCAAACCGCATGCACGTGACATTTAGTACGTCTAGACTCTGACGTCACATGACGTCGCTTGTAAGTTGCATTAGCAAAACCAGGGCCAAAACGAAGTCTGAACAGTGCTTATTTTAATAAAGAAGGTTTCATCTACTATTTATCTGCTATATCCATCAAATCAAGATGAGTTTCATTTTTCTTGAAACTTCTTGTTAACGCGAGAACGTTGTTTCCGGCGAGATGCAATTCGCAAAGCATTATGGGACCACAGGTAACTGCGAAAAAAAAATCATTTGGATCATTGTGCAAAGTCCGAATTTTCTCTTCGCCCGGGCATTACTTTAAGAGCTCGCAGTGACAAGCGGCACTCGCTATTACTTTATTCGATGAAAAAAATCAACCTATTCAATTTGATCAATCTGGAAGTGCAACATTATAACATTTTTTTTTTCAAAGCTAGAATGTATTATTATTTATTCTGTTCACAAATTTGATGATCATGACCAGTAATAATTTTGGAGAGTATATGATTGAAATAAATCTTCTGTCAACAAATATAACTTCAGTAGAATAGCCCAAGATGTTTCAATTCATACACTGAAGAATACTAGCTCATCTTTCTTGGGATTTTGTTGTTTCATAGTAGAACAATTACAATAACATTATTTGTTCAAAGTTCCAAAGAAGATTTTGCTGTGTTATATATAATATTGTGGCAGTCAGATGGGTTCAGTCACCTGTGGCCAGATGGTTAAGTTGGTAGAGGTCCTGACAAGAGATTCAGGGGGAGTGGGTTCAAATCTTCATCTGGTCCATCACATTTTTCTCTCCTGGTACAATATTATGTTGCTATGTGTTTGAAGAGTTTTATAAATTTCCCATTTTGAATCATCCAAATTTTCATCAACTTTTTACAATGCATATATTCAAAGACAAATTTGCTATTTTTAATTATATAGTTTTCAGTTCTTACTGAGCAAGTGGATAGTTGGTGGACATAACAAGAGTGGATCTAACAGTCTCAGACAGAAGAGATCACTTTTTTGATAGAAATGATTCATTTAATAAATTAACAAAGCAGAAAGAAAATACTCTATCTTTAATGTGTTTTTTATTATTATAATTTGTTTTATTTCAAGCTCAACATAGAAGATTGTAATTCATAACTAACAAAAAAAAAATCTATTACAGTTTGAACACCACCAATGCTTCATATCTAGAAAGTCTTTTATATCCCATTTACAAAGACACTGGAGAGGAGAATTAAAGATAATGAAACTCCAAAGTCCAGTTTTAGACAACCTAGTGACACCAGAAATGAAAAAGCTGAGTGATTTGTTTGAGAAATATAATTTTGAGTTGCGAATAGCAGGAGGGGCAGTTCGAGATGTCCTGTTGGACAAAGTACCTCATGACATTGACTTTGCCACAACTGCCACCCCAACACAGATGAAAGAAATATTTACAAAAGAGGGCATCCGAATGGTTAACATGAATGGAGAAAAACATGGCACTATTACGGCAAGGATAGATGATAAGGTAATCTCCCTTATTTGACTTTTGCATGTGTTTTATAGTAGTATTAATAAGTGGTATGATTATCCTCTGCATTGGCATTTTCAGTCTGAATTTTTTCTGCAATATTTTAAAAGGAGAATTTCGAAGTGACGACATTGAGAATTGATGTAGTGACAGATGGCCGGAGGGCAGAGGTTGCTTTCACCACAGACTGGCAGATTGATGCAAACAGAAGAGATCTCACAATTAATGCCATGTTCTTAGGTAATTATTTTTCACCCACAACCATAACATTTAAGAATTTGATTGGACTCCATCATGTTCCTCTTATAGGTTTCATTTTCTTTCAAAGCAAAGAAATGTACAAAGTTTATATATTCTAATCATATGTTTTATATATTCTGATTCACAAATGTTAAAAAAAAAACTTTTGGTAGATTTTCAGTGGAATTTGTATGACTACTTCAATGGGAGAGAGGATCTGGCGAATCGGAGGATCCGGTTTGTGGGCGATGCTACAGAGAGGATCCAGGAGGATTACCTGAGAATTATGAGATACTTCAGGTAAGATAGATAGGTACAAATTGACAGTCAACAGTCCTGCCTACTCCTGATTAACCCTTAATTTTCATGATTTTTGACCCCCTAAATACACTATTTGATCTAAATGCCAAATCTCCAATTTTCTGTATTTTCTCCATTTTTGGTTTTTAAAGTTATTTCTCAGTAAGATGGAGCAGCACAAATGCTTAAATGATGAAAAATCATTATACAATTTTGCAAGCACAATACATGGTAAAAATGATGCTCAAACCACACTGAGATTGGCAAACAGGGTAGTTATTGAAATATTTTTTAACTTCTACATGTACTTTGTGTAATTGTCCATAGTGTCAAGTATCATATCCTCACTGAGCACAAGGAATAATTTGTTTTATGTGAATTCACTTTAGTTAACTAATTGAAAGTAGAAAACTTTCTGCATAAAAGTCAAATCTTACTGACAAATTGGCAGAAACTACTGAAAAATTTGTTTGGGGTAGGCAGGTCTGCAGTCAATCAACAACACAAGCATATGGAGTGATTAGTGAGTACTTTTAAATGCAGTGTTCTCACATCTAGATTTTTTGGAAGAATAGCTGATTCAAACAGTGTACATGAAGAGGCAACATTGGAGGCCATTAAACAGAATGTACATGGATTAAAATGTAAGTTTAGTAGAAATTAATATTCACAATTATCTTAATTTATTGATGCTCTTTTTAACAGCAGTTTACGATTATCATAGCAATTTAAAATTTATTTACATAAGATACAAATAAAAAGAAAATAAAGATACCTTATCATCTTAAATATTAATTATAAATATGAAGTAATTTCTTGCAAATTTACTCATCAACACTGAGATTATTTTGCTGTTAATTTCAAAAGCACTGCAAGATTCAGATAACTGATTTTAATTCATAGCTATTTCTGGTGAGCGCCTTTGGATGGAGTTCTCTAAGATCCTGATGGGGAATTTTGCTGCCAGTCTAATGAAGATAATGGTATCCTGTGGTGTTCATACTTACTTAGGTACATGTACTAACAGTTTTTCATATCATTCTCCGATTCCTGTAGATACATGTATATGTATATAGCCTGCACAGTCTAGGAATTGAGATTTTTGATTCCTTGTTATTTGAAAGTTTACATTTATTTTCTGAGGTGTAAATCATCATTTCAGTATCATTCTCTCATTAGTACCCCAGCAAACTTTATGGTGCAACATTGTCTTTTTCTTATTTCAATAAGAACATTATTTAAACTGGAAGTATTTTTTCCTTTGCATTAAATGTTTATTTAAGAAATAGAGTAAATGTACATGTTTTCCTGGATGTTGAATTTCAAACAAGTCTGGAAGCCAAGGATGTTATTTTACATCGTCCATGTTAACTAGAACTTTATTTCTATCCTACTAACAGCTGTATAATACAGAATCTATAGAGATATGAATTTAAAATAATTTGAAGTTCACCTGTATTCTTGTAAAAGGTTTACCAGAGAATTGTAACCTGGAGGAGTTTGAGAGAGTGTGTGGGGTAACAGAAGAGACAGGATGCCATGTGATGACCAGACTCATGGCTCTACTGTCCACGGATGATGAGGTAAACTCATCACAATCATAAACTCAGTCCTCACAATCATACACTTAGTCACTGCCTGGTAAAGACCAGACTCATGGCCTTACAGTCCACGGACGATGAGGTAAGCTGTATCAGTCCTCACAATCATACACTAAGTCACTGCCACGTAATGACCAGACGTAATGACCAGACTTGTGGCTTTACTGTCCACTGACGACGAGGTAAACTCATCACAATCATAAACTCATCACAATCACACACTAAGTCACTGCCTCGTAATGACCAGACTCATGGCTATACTGTCCACAGACGACAAGGTAAACTCCTCACAATCATAAACTCAGTCCTCACAATCATACACTTAGTCACAAACTTAGTCACAAACTATAGTAGCCATCTTAATACAATGAATAGCAGTTAATTAAACTAAAATTTTAGTACTACAATAAAACTTTTATCTGTTTCAATTGCATAATCTTTTAATAAATTAGATATTGTACTCGATTGAATTTGAATATGTTTTTACTAATATTTCAAAAAACACTTATGGATCTCTCTCTTTATTTTCCTCATTCTCTTTGTCTTAATTTAAAAAAAAAATTAAATTAAATCTGAAATTATTAACAATTTAAATATTGCTTTTTTGATGTTTTCTCAGTTTGTTTGACTTGTATTAAAATTAAAAAGACACTTGAGTTTAATTCATGGTATTATGATTTGGATAATTTATTCTTGTAGCTATATGATTTGGACAAAAGAATTAAGTTTTCCAACGAGGAGTTTGCTTCTGGGATTTTCATTATTCACAACAGAGACACACCAATGGGGGAAGATAAAATGAAATTCTGTCAATATCTGTTAGTTGATTCTACAGGGAAACAAAAAATTACATTTGAACATATTTGTGAACTTTTGAAATATAAAAATGAGGAAGATTTGTTAGAAGAATTCCGCCAATGGACCCCACCATTTTTACCTGTGAGTGGAAATGACTTGGTGTCGTTAAACATTCCCAAGGGACCTCTATTTAAACGAACATTAGATGAAGTGAGACAGGTCTGGAAGTTAAGTGACTTTAGTCTTACTAGAGATGAACTTCTGGAGAGAGTTCCTCAGATTCTTGAGAATGTGAAGGCAACTCCAAGAAAACAGAGTCCAAAACCAAAACGGAAAAGAAAAGAGTAACAAGATTGTGTAGTAAAAAATTCTCCAAGAGTTGTCTTTCTTCCAACTTTAAACCGAATATGTTGAAGTGGTGCAGATATACATGAATTTCAATTTACAAATTTGTTTTCGATTGAATAGCCAGAAAGAAAAATTGCTTGTAATTCAAATTAATGTAAAGAGTGCACAATTTTTTATTGTCATTACATGATATGATATTATTCCAATGAAATACAAGGGCAAAACTTTTCATGTGACAGCAAACTTGATTTTCTTTGATGTGAATAGTACTGGTATTTCTCACATAAATGATTAAATTTTCTCTTCTGAAAACTGTAGGAAAAGTTATATAGACAAATGATGTACCATTTAAACAATATTTTGCATAAAAATGAAAAAGGGTCAATGACTGGTATTTTTCTCATTAATTATCATACATGTAAATTAAAATCTATGTACCATGCACTATTGCAATTCTCTGGTATATGTACAAGTAATTGGCAAATTAGAACTTCCTTTCTTGAAAACTGTAGAATGACTTATCTGGATAAATTATGTACCAGATAAACAATATTTTGCATTAAAATGATTAAATTCAACAACTGGTATTTTTCTTATTTTTTTTTAGCTCACCTGAGCCGAAGGCTCAAGTGAGCTTTTCTGATCACATTTTGTCCGTCGTCCGTCCGTCCGTCCGTCTGTCCGTCTGTCCGTCTGTCTGTCTGTCTGTCCGTCCGTCCGTAAACTTTTCACATTTTTGACTTCTTCTCAAGAACCACTGGGCCAATTTTGACCAAACTTGGTACAAAGCATCCTTGGGTGAAGGGGAGTTTAAATTGTTAAAATGAAGGGCCAAGTCCCCTTCAAAGGGGAGATAATTAAGAAAATACAAAAATTGGGTGGGATCATTAAAAAATCTTCTTCTCAAGAACCACTGGGCAAGGAAAGCTGAAACTTATCTGGAAGCATCCTAAGGTAGTGTAAATTCTAAATTGTTCAAATCATGACCCCCCGGGATAGGGCGGGGCCACAATAGGGAATCCAAGTTTTACATTGAAATATATAGGAAAAATCTTTAAAAATCTTCTTCTCAAGAACCACTAGGCCAGAAAAGCTGAAACTTATGTGGAAGCATTCTGGGGTAGTGTAAATTCTAAATTGTTCAAATCATGACCCCCGGGGGTAGGGCGGGGCCACAATAGGGAATCCAAGTTTTACATTGAAATATATAGGAAAAATCTTTAAAAATCTTCTTCTCAAGAACCACTGGGCCAGATAAGCTGAAACTTATGTGGAAGCATGCTGGGGTAGTGTAGATTCTAAATTGTTAAAATCATGACCCCCGGTGGTAGGGCGGGGCCACAATAGGGAATCCAAGTTTTACATTGAAATATATAGGAAAAATCTTTAAAAATCTTCTTCTCAAGAACCACTAGGCCAGAAAAGCTGAAACTGGGGTAGTGTAGATTCTAAATTGTTTAAATCATGACCCCCCGGGATAAGGCGGGGCCACAATAGGGAATCCAAGTTTTACATTGAAATATATAGGAAAAATCTTGAAAAATCTTCTTCTCAAGAACCACTGGGCCAGAAAAGCTGAAACGTATCTGAAAGCATGCTAGGGTAGTGTAGATTCTAAATTATTCAAATCATGACCCCTGGGGATAGGGCGGGGTCATAATAAATACTACCGGGGGGGGGGGGAGAAATCAGGTGAAAAACAGCAAGGCCAAAGTTACTCAGGTGAGCGCTGTGGCCCATGGGCCTCTTGTTCAAAAATCATAATCCAAGAATTATGCACATCTGTGATGTATGCACAATTGATCTGCCAAATAAAAACTTACTATCTTGAAAACTCTGGACGATAGATGTACCCTATAAGCAATATTTTGAATAAAATTGATTAGATTTAAACTGGTGTTTTTCTTATTAATTATCAGAAATCAAACTCCAAGTTCCATGCACGTCTGTGATATATGTACAGTTGATGCTTACAAAATAAAAACTTCCTATCTTGAAAATATCCGGACAAATGACATACCCTTTCGGCAGCCCTCCCCCAACCCTTCCCAGCCATTTCAATAACCTTATTTTTTAGACGGAAACCCGGTTAAAAATCCCTATTTACTTTGTTTCCAATTGAAAACAAAAAACATTTGCAAGTTTTGAGAACTCACAGATGAAAGGAAATAAAGACTATCAGTGATATGATTTTTTTGCTCAAAATTTTTCTGTTTAATTTAGATAAAGATTTTTTTTTTATCAGTTTTTAGAAAAATCCAAATGAAATTAGCAATTTTTATTTTCAGTTAAGCTCAAGCGCAAGCTATGTCCACTTACGGAGCTTTTATTGCTAAACCTGTAGAGATACAGTCTCTTAAGAGACTTTAAGCTTTATTAATGTTCCCCAGTTTTCCGGCTCTGTTCTCATTGAAAAAAAAATAATGGTCGAGAAGGTAACCGCTAAGGAATAGCTACAGTTTTGCATCTAATAGTTCATGGTCTTGGAATTAACTCCTTTTTCGGCAAATTGTAATTATAGAAAAGATATTTTTCGTTAACTATCAAATTTCCTATGCATGATACAAGTAACTCCGCATTACAAAAAAAAAAAAAAAAAAAAAAATAGATGCAGGCGCCAATGGATTCTGAAATGATGACATAATGTCACACTAATAAAATACATTCTAGAAAATCGATTGAGTTAACTTTCCGATATCATAACAAATAGCAACAAAAATATAAGTGTTTAAGAAAGAATTAAATGGTCTTTTTATGTCAATATATATATGTGTGTGGTCAGTAAGACAAGTGAGCTAATCCGGGTTTCGAAATTTGTATCGGTATCACAGGAATCATGGACAACTACAATGTAGTAATCCCCGTTTTGTTGTGCGTTCGTCAAGTGAGCTAAGTTTGTATCCGTATATAGTATATCATTGAGGGAGTTCGCAAGATTCCAGTTCCCCTCGACCTGGTCTACCTCTCTTGGCTTCGCCTCGGGAAATAGTCCTGGCCTCTCCTTGAAAAACTGGAATCTTGCTAACTCTCAATGATATACTTTAAAACTATATATTGAAATCAAAGAAATTAAAAATGAATCAATGAATAAATAAGTAGTGAACATACCTGTAAACCGTCTTGTAAAATTGAATTTTTGAAATGTTTAAAACATTTTATATGAATTGAATTCAGAATGAAATACGTAATTAATTTTTCTTCTCTACAGAAATAGGAGCATTTGTTGGTGTACTATACCACCATGATGAAGATGTCAAATATTGACAAGTGATAACAATTAAATGACTATCAAACAGACACGTCCCTATAACAATAAACCCTAAATAGTTACATGATGGATAAATTACCCTTTAATAACCTCCATTTGAATATTAAAATTCGCGCAGTGCGCCTGAGTAGTATATCATGTGACAATAAAAAAAGATCACGGATTGGGTCATCCGAACTACGATGCTACCCGGGTGGCGTTATCAGGGGTCGTTAATGTCTTTAATGCTATTTATCAGTTTATAATGGTCGCTAAATCCGTATCTTTGATTTACATTTCACACCACCCTTTCTAGGAATGTGCTGGTGACTTAATAACGGTCCATACGGCACTCGCGAATTGACAATTAAATATTTACCCGCATGATCGCGTCTAACGCTGTCAGAAGGACTAGATACTGCACGTGCACACAGGTAGATGCACGTGGACAGAATCAGGCCGGTCATTACGACAGGGTCGTTAATAAATGATTTGAAATTATTTGTCTCAATTTTATGGCACTTTGTGTTTAATAAAGCAGGAATTTTATTGTTCGTGTTGTTAATCATTACAATCAGGTCTTTAATTAACGATTAAAAGCTGCATTTTGCTGTACGCTCAAGTCAGATGCTCCATTTTATTTAATAACTTTTCAAATATTTGTCTTTAAGCGAGTGTATTTTCAGAGTTTAATACGTGTAATAGAAATTTCCGTACGTTGTAAGATTGAAATGTCTAGCATATATATTATGTCCAAATGAAAGAAGATGTAGATTTTGTGTTTTTCTTGTAGACGACATTCTGTGAAAATGACTACCTGGTATGTCGATTTGTCATTTATTCTGTTGATTTTGTATGTTTTATTTTCTCAAACCTCAAGAGAACAAAGGAGAAATGTACACGATCAACTAAGATTAGATTAATTAAGGACAGATGATGCAAACAAACTTTTATCAGAAATTAACAACTTCTGTCATATTTGTATAAGTAAAATGAATAAATTTCACCTCATAGTTTTTAATTTTTCATGCAAATTTCACAATTATGGGATTTAAAGTTACAAAAAGTTGTATAGATTAATAAGGATGATTGCAGAAAGATACAATTTCGAACATCATAGAAAATTAACAATTTCTTAATATTTTAGAAATTTATCATTTGCATCATTTACAACCAAAATAGATCCAAAAATATAATTATACAGATCTAGACTTGTATCATCTGTCCTTTTAAGTCAACAACGAAAATAAATGTATCTGATGAACTTAGTTCAGCTCACACTTTATTTCAATAACATTAACATGTCGTTAACTAAGACTGATACAGTACCATATGATGAACAGAGAGCAGTTGATTTCATTTCGATAAGGAAATAAGGTGAGCTGAGAGAAGTTTATATCAATAAAAAGGCAATATCGTGTGTTCAGTTTAGTTCCCTTTACAGGCCCGTAGCAACGGTCTCAAAAGGGGGGGGGGGGGTTGGCTTCCCAAAAAAATTGACAAGCCAAAAAAAAATAAACTTACAAAAAAAGAGGGGGATGGAGACTTCCCAAAATACAAGCAAATCCCCCCCCCCCCAAAAAAAAGAAAGAAAAAAGAAAAGGAAAAACCCAATTAACCGTCCAAATTCTGAAATTAACCAGTGCTTGACCTTAGTGCAACAAAAAGTGGGGGGGGGGGGGCAACCAGCATTTATAGGAAAATTTACTATTGCAAAGTACTATAATCACAAAAAGTGGGGGCACCCCCCCCCCCCCCCCGCGCATTCTACGAACCTGCTTTAATATGTATCTTAACAAAAAAGTAATATGTCATGCATTGAGAGTAAAGTTACGTATGAGAGCAGTTCACTTAATGTTAATAAAAAGATAACGGAGCTAAGAACAGTTTCATCGTAAGTCATTACCAATTTACCATATGATGAGCTGAGAGTAGTTAATCCAACGTATATAAAATTAACAAAGTACCGTATGATGAGCTGAGAGTTGTTAATCCAACGTATATAAAATTAACAAAGTACAGTACGATGGGCTGAGAGTTGTTAATCCAACGTATATAAAATTAACAAAGTACCGTATGATCCAACGTATATAAAATTAACAAAGTACAGTATAATGAGCTGAAAGTAGTTAATCCAACGTATATAAAATTAACAAAGTACCGTATGATCCAACGTATATAGAATTAACAAAGTACAGTATGATGAGCTGAGAGTAGTTAATCCAACGTATATAAAATTAACAAAGTACCGTATAATCCAACGTATATAAAATTAACAAAGTACAGTATGATGAGCTGAAAGTAATTAATCTTACGTCAATAAAATTAATATGCAAAGTACCGTCTGATGAGTTAAAAGTATTTCATCTTACGATTAACAAAGTAAAGTACAGTATGATGAGTTAAGAGTAGTTTATCTTACGTCAATAAAATTAACAAAGTACCGTATGATGAGTTAAAAGTAGTTCATCTTACGTCAATAGAATTAACAAAGTACAGTATGATGAGTTAAGAGTAGTTCATCTTACGTAAATAAAATTAACAAAGTACTTTATGATGAGTTAGGAGTCGTTTACCTTAAGGCAATAAAATTAACAAAGTACTGTATGATGAGCTGATAGTAATTTATCTTACGTCAATAAAAATATCAGAGAACCAAATGATTGGTTGGGCGTAGTTCATCTTATGTCAATAAAAATGCCAGAGTACTATATGATGAATTGATAATAGTTCAATCTACTCAATAAAATTTATAAAGTACCATATGATGAGCAGAGGGTAGTTGATTTTACGTCATTAACAAAGTACCGTATAGTAAACTGAGAGTTGTTCTCTTTATATCAATTAAAAGTACAATATAATGATTTGAGTTTAGCTCACTTTATGTCAAGAACAAAGCAATATGTTATGAACTGAAACTAAGTAAATAAAGTAACATGATAAGCCGAGAGCAATTTACTTAATGTGAACAAAAAAAAAAGTATAATGAAACTAAGAGAAGTTAAACAAAATCTTATATCATAACCAAAGTACCATATGATGAGCTGAGAGAATTCATCTTATGTCAATAATAAAGCACCATGTGATGAATTGTGAGTAACAAGTATAATATTATCATGTTGTAAATTTTGAATTTACTTCATTTTATTATATATATATATATATATATATATATATATATATATATATATATATATATATATATATATATATATATTATATGACATTATATTAACATGATAACTGTTATGTTGTAAATTTTGCATTTACCTCCCCCTAGTAAATTAAAAATTTACAACGTGATAATATTGAGAGGACTTCATCCTATGCATGTCATCAACAACGTACCTATGATGAATTAAGAGCAATTCATCTTAGGTCTAAAGATTAACAAAGTACCATATGAGTAGCTTAGAGTAGTTCATCTAAGGACAATAAAATTAATAAAGTACCATATGATGAGCTGAGAGTAGCTCATTTTAATTAACGTCAATAAAATTAACAAATATTGTGAGCTGAGAGTAGTTTTTCAAAATTAACAAAATCTGAGAGTGGTTCAATAAATCATAGAGTACCGTGTGATGAGTTGAGAGTATTTCATCGTACGTCAAATACAAAGTAACATAAGAAATCAGTTACAAAGTAACATATGAAGTCAATTACAAAGTTGCATATGACGTCAATTACAAAATACCATATGATGAGCTAAATCTGCATATCACGTAAAACTTTATTTGTAAATTTCAGACTTCAGTAAACTACAGAATTTAAGATTTCGTGGCATATTAAAAAAGATTTTAGACATTTTAGAATTTTAAAAATATTAATTAATTTTATGCCAAAATTTATCTATAATTTCTAAACCGAGGGTTGTACTCTATTTGAAAGGATAGTAAATAAAAACAAATTAAAATATTAGCCGTTCTGAAAGATTTTTTTATGAAAACAGACTGAAGCAATTCATGATGTCATAATTCATTTTACAGGGCCAAATTAAAACTGTTTCGCTCACAGTTGAGTTTAATTTCCAACTTTCTTTTAATTCTCTTTCAAAGGTGAGACCAAAACATTAAAAAGGGAGAACAAATATTATCATGTTTAGATACAATAGAAGAATGAGATTTCCCGAGATATAAACGCAAATAATGTATTTTTTAAAAAATCACTTATGCCTATCAAGAATATGCCATTCTTGGTAAGTGAAATTTTGAAGAAGAAGAAAAAATATATTGTGTCAGTCTATATCTCTACTTATTTATACATTAAAATATTTGTTCTTTTGAAAAAAGGAAAAGCCTTCGGTTTCTGATCACATTTTTCATTTTATACTGTGAAGAATGCTCAAGATAATAATTTAATCATTTATTGATATCTTTTCTATAATAAAGAGTTAGATCACCGAAGAGTGCTCTTATAATTATGGCGCGGTTTGATGCCGAAGGCGTGCGACATTTCCGGAAACGGATGTTTTATTCTCAGTAATAATGCACTGCGTCACTGGGTTTGTCGTCTGCTGAAAGCGGGCGCTCGTTTCTTCCTTTTTACGTCTACAATTAACTAAAAAGACAAACACGGAGTTATCCATCACACACTAAAGGAATGCTGCCGGGACTAATTAGAGACCTATTCCAATCTGCAAACATCTGCTCAAAGCGACAAATTACCGCATACTGATAGCAAACATCAAAGACTATGTCCCCGAATGTCAAAAAAGAAATTTCTTTGTCATATTCCTTAACAGCCATTATTCCAGTATTTCAGAACGCATTTCCTGTTTGGGCTTACAATTTTCCTCATTAAAACTTCTCACCCAAACCGCCTCTCTCTCTCTCTCTCTCTCTCTCTCTCTCATGGTAAGAAACAATGTTCTACCAATTTCAATTCCAACAAACACAGGCTTCAAACTTGTAATACCAAGGTGACATTTGTGGCCAAAACAATAGCATGTAATTTAACAAAATATTAAAATAATGGCATTCTATTCACTTCTGTTCAAGTGTGGATAATAGAGTCCTTGATAAGAGAAATTCGTGTTATTTGCTATCTGGAAATCACAGAGCTATTCCCCACTATTAGGCAGCTGCGCCTGCTTTGGGTTTATTAGTTGCTCTATGTTGTTTGCTGTGCGTTGCCTATTTACTCAAATTGATACAATAGCATAATTCGATGATTGTTCATTTGTATGTATTCTGTTCGTCGTGTAGCGCGACAAATCATTACATCTAGTTGGAAACGATAAAGATATGTAAATATCAAATATGATGAAACCTGCGTGATGGCCATTTTTTTTAGAACTGCGCTGTGATTTCGTGGGAAATTTCTATGGTTCAAGTTAATGCAAAATTGTATTTTAAAAGTTGGTGTATGCATTCTGCAAATTATTCATGAATCTGATATTTTTACTCATGTTCTGGTATACTGCAGTAGTTTCTATTACAATTTGAAAATATTTATTTATTAAAAAGCACGATGGTAAAATTTGATCAAAATTAAAAGCTCTTAGAAAAGGACAAAAAATTAGAGGGGGAAAAATGAATCAAATTCATGCTTTTCAGTTTCCACGATTTACTATGCCAATTTTCAGTATATCATCTCCATCTGTAGTCTTTCTGACAGGAACAATATGACTTTATTTACATGTATGCATTAATTCGTATTGTTTATATCCATTCCCTAGAATTCAATTATTTTATATGTTATCAAGTAGCTATTTCATATTCGTAGACTGTTAGAGTAATGTTTGTTTTCAAAAGGTCATTGTTAAAGAATAAACAAATTACTTTGTAAAGAAAATAACTTTTAAGAAAATTTTACTAAACGTCCTTATAATTGCATAAGATTATTCATAGAAATGTGGCATGTTGGGAAACAGTTATTTTACGCAAAATTTGATTAAGAAAGTGAAATGTAAACAAAGGCACCACAAAGCGGAGCATCCCGTCGCAAAAAAAGCACATCTTATTACTTGCATAACTTCCGTTACGCACACACTCATCCACCCACCCACCCACTCACACACACACACACAGACACACACACACACACACAAGCGCGTTACTTCGTTGTGTGAGGGGGGGGGGGGGTAAAATTGCCGGATTCTCATCATTTTCTTTGTTAAGTAACAAACTGTCTATGGATTTAACAGAATTAGACTTATTTCATACTCGATGAAAGAGAGGTATTTATTAATTAATTCGATAAAAGTGATCTGTTATTTTCTTCTGCATAGATTAGAATGAATTTAGATTCATATCGGAATTTTTTTTACATCTAAATTTAAGGCTGAAAAAAAATATTGTGATAAATTTATACTGAATATTCAACAAATCATCAGAATTCAAATGAATACAAGTTTTACCTGCCGATAAAAATTATTCATACACAATGAAAATTTTTGGGGAGATTGATAAAGCTAAATGAAATGGTATTATAAAATTTTGATATAACGTTTTAAAACTATCTTTAATTTTTTGGATAATTTACTTTGGAAATGATTGTTTGTAAGAAAGAAGGACAAGAAGTAATACAACTACCTACATGTGCTGAATATAGGACACAAGTGTCTTTCACTAATTTACAATTGTTAATGAGTATACGTGACTATCATGCCTAAGCCATGTATTCATTAACAATTACATGTAATTGAAAATTGTAAATCAGTCAAAGACACAAGTAACTGTAGGACAAGACATTATGGTCAAATCGCACTCAAATTGAAAATAAATAAATAAATACTTCTTAGCTTCATCTCATAACATTTTCTTTAGATTTCATATATTCAAAAAAGGGACATTACTCACACTAAGGAGGAAGTAACTTTCTGTATGTTTAGACATATCGTTAAGTTTCTGTCCACTGGTGCGGTTATATATGCAAGAGGCAGTTTCCGTATTTTTGCCTTCAAGGGCCAATGCCTCTTCCGAGGGGAGGTAATAAGAAAGGGCACAAATTGTACGCGGTCTCTCAAGAACATCTTCTCAAGACCACTGGGCCAGAAAAGGTGAAACTTATGTGGAAGCTTCCTGAAGTAGCTACGATTTTACCTGATGGTATAATAGTATAAATGAACATCTCTATTGTAGATCTATTTCTAATATGTAATAGAAAATCGATAAAAATAATTATTCATATATAATGTTTATGAGAAATTCGATGACTTGGTCATTTCCAGATTTCATTCAGTATACAACGATTTCAAGCAAAAATATCGTAGACATGTAACAATTCGTAAAGTACTTGAAGACATCATGATGTCAAAACAGGGATAATTTAAATAAGATACTCGCCAAAACATTGTATATTTAAACTGATGACAATATTTTTAGTGACAGGGGATTACAGATAATTGTATGCTGGAGTGTGAAATTCTGGGCGATAATTTGCATTGTACGGATCTGATACCGTGGCGAGGCGCGGTGATCTCGCAGTGATCTCGTTGTACCGATCTGGTCACCGAGAGTTCACCCCCTCCTCAGCTTACATCTTGTTTATTTTCCCAGGACTGAAAAATCAACAAAACTTTAGTGTATCAAATTTCTTTTATTAATTCACAACGGTAGAGTCTATTGCTCAGCATGCGTCTCTGGTTGGCTTGTCATTAATGCAAACGTTTTTACTAGCAAGACGCTCTCTGTTAGTTTTTGTGTTTTTTGTGTTTAAATCTATGATGTGAATGTAAAGTAGAAGGTCCTCACTTGTACTCCTGTCTAAATAGACTTCCCCAGGTAATTACTGACGATTTCAGATAATGCCATTAAATTTCAACATGTCACATTGACGATTGTCGAAATAAGTTTATCTGAATGCCGCGACCCCTGGTGTTGAGAAGATGTTTTACATACAATTTCTGACAATTAATACTTTTCTCTATCTTCTAGGTGGGTCTTGTAGGGCACTTGAAGGTAGCAAGACGTCTTGATTTCGGGTGAATTGTTATCTGTTTTCTGACTCATGTGTCAAATTTTATTACAAACATAAATTTTTTTTAAAAAAAACTTTGACATGAAAAATTGCAATTTTGCTTAAGCTTTTATTTTATTTTTTTCTTTGCAGCAAATCAAACAGTCCAATATACCAGCAGCAAGTTCTATATAATTCCTCAGAAAGTAAAAAAAAAATAATAAAATTAGAAAAAAAAGAAACAAATAATTAAATTTTCAAAAAAAAAAAAAACAATTGTGATTTTGATACCAGTAAATCAAAATATCTGTTATGAAGATATGTAATTATATTGATTTAACCAACAGCGTATTAAAATGTTATTCGTTTTCATAATCATTTCAAAGGATGCAATGCTTGATCGATGATATATATAGATACCTAAGTTACACTTGCTTTATGTAAATCGTTCTAAAGCACTAGCACATACATGTAATATTGATCAGTTATCTTTTTGTGAGAATATATTTATTTATATCTTTATCATAATTTAGTTTTTTTTTTCAATTCATACATTTAAGTATAATACCAAAAACATTGCTATTATTCGATAGTGTTCCCTTTATATGAAAAGTATCGTTTTAGGGGGAAATACCTTGCTCATTGACGTAAAACCAAAACGTCACTTCACACACCCTCAAAAAAGAAAAAGTCGGATTAATTATAATCTTATATATAAGTAAATATGAACTTAAATTCATTAATTTTATACTAAGAATAGATACTAAATTTAAAAATGATAACGAAGATGCAATATTCAAGTCTACAAAAAGTGGGCACGGGTAATTCAGTACTTCAGACCATGTGAAACCACCTACAAAAATCGTTTATAAATAAATTATACTGAAAACGTATTTATAAGTTTTATTCTGACCAGTTTTTAAACATTATTAATACGCACATGTCATATTTTTAAAAGAAATTCAATGGAACATGTTTAGAAAAATTCAATTTTACGTGAATGTGTTTTGTTTTACATTGTGCCTGCTGTAAATAAATTAGAAAAACAAAGACTGTGCCACATTTTTTTTCTAGTGATATTTTGCACTCATTTTCATGGCCAACTTTAAATCTCACTTCATATAATGCATTTATATTAGAATTCAATTTTTTTAGTATTTCATAATTCAATTTGATCAAAAATCATTTCTTATTTCCTTTTGTTTGAATCGTTATTGTATTACTTCAAGTCTACGACAGGTCAAATTTACATTCTAAAGAATTTTCTTTACAAGAAGGTTGCATTTTATAGAGCTTTACAGCTATCCGCCTTTAAAACTATTCAGCCTCAATATTTTATTGAAAACTCATTATTCTGAAAAGAAGTAAATTAAATGACGCACACATAATTTAGCATAGCCAAAAAAAACAACGTAAAAACATTTCGTGATCGATGGATCCAAAGAAGTTAATGTACTGTTTTGGAAAAACTAACGGTTTATTAATTAATATAAATAATTATGAGAAGACTTTAGAATGGCATTTCATTAACGCCCTGCCACGTGGCAGCATTAGACACGCATTTAAACCTCAATATCCATTTCCTATCTGGGAGATCAGTGCGGGTAGCCATTGTGTGGTTAGAACTCGTAAAACATTATCCTATTTCCATGCTAGACTCCGATCAGAACCGGGTCGACGTGATTTGTTTTTCTATTCAGTCATTAATTCCTCTTTTTCCACCATTTTTCTTTGTCATTTAGGGAAATTTTATGAGTATAAATTTATCTCTTTTTGTCGCGGCGGTGAAGTAAACGGAATCCAGCTGACAAATTTGTTATTGAACTGGAAATCAAATGAAGTGATATTTCCGTGGAGTGACAGTAAATAAAATTCATTATGTTTAATCATATTTACAATTATATATTTTCTATGAGTTTCTGCGACATATAGGTATCCACTATGTTTTCCACATGTACGTATAAGATTTTTTCCGACATTTAAGAAAAATATTCTTAATCCATTAAAAACTTTGTTATCTCGAACTCGATGGGACCGAGAATAAATTTCGAGATATCCAAGGATTCGAGATATCAGGGGTAAAATATTTGGTTAATAAGTGGTTGGGACTTCCAAATCACTTCGACATATCTATGTTATTCGAGATATCAGTGTTCGAGATACCGAGGTTCAACTGTAAATACAAAAGAATTCATAGAAGGAATTAAAGAAATTATTAACATGATTTCATCATAATGATTCTGATTTATTTTGTGCAGCCATTTTTCAGAATTTTAAAACACACTGGATCTAAATTTTACAGCAGAGAACCGATATCAATAACAGAGGTATGGCGAGATTGTCAATAGAAATATCAAGACAACATATAATGGCTCCCCATGTTCTGTGTACACCTGAGCAATTCCTGGGGAGAAGCTTAGAACGACATGTGTATCACGAAGGTAGGAGACGTTTTTCTCTGACCGTGCGGGTCTAAGACAAGGCGCGTCACTCTCCCCTCACCTTTTACTGTTGTCTGTGTTCCATGTTTACGAGTATCAATTAAGATGTTTTCTCGCTGTAGAGCGTACCGTGTGTGACCACAATTAGTTGGTCAATTGCGAATCAATTTGACACGGCTTAGTCTATTTCACACTGTGAACCCACAATGGTCAGATTCCTTGTATCCCATTATGTTGGGCGTTTAAGTGGCTCGAAGATTTCCACTCGGTCGATTGTGCCTCGGGCCCCGAGTACAGCTCAGCTGGACTGGGTAAATATTATCATTATGATCCTCGTCTTCATGTTGGGACTTCACTGTATCCATTCCCTTTGTTTCGGGCTTCTATTGAAGAGTTGCATTACAGGGATATTTTCTCAGACTTCCTATTGTAAACTAGAGAATATTTGTCCTCTGCTTCAAGCGAAACACCAACGAGGCAACAAACTTAACGATTTATGATTCACTGTGGAATTTTAGCTAAATTTGTTGAAAATGAGAAAGACTTCATATTGCAACTGAAAAATGCACAAATTAAATATTTCATGCAGTATTCTTCAAATGCACGCAATTTAGTAAGGTTAGCATGCACTTTCTCTCTAACACCATCAAGTTTTATCCTGAACAATTCAGTAGTACATGTTAAACTATTAAATGAATGTTGTGCCAAATTGCATGTCACATTAAAGGAAAAGTGTTATAAAAGATCAGAAATTAACGAGATTTATAAAGTACATATAAAATACCAGAAATTATAGAACGGATTTACAGACACTAACACTTATGTCCATACGTCCACAGGCGATTTATCAAGCTAACGTTGCTGTTTCATCTGAACATTTGTTGGCAAAATTTTGTAATTGCGTGCATCATCGCCTTTAATTTGATTATTTTTGTCTTGTAACAAACTTGATATTTTTGTATCTTGTTTAGTTTACACATCTGCGTTCTTGATTCTGACAATTTCCACGTGCATCCCCTTCCGCCTGGGTGGCGAGTTTATACACAAAAACCAAAAAGTGTAAACATTTACTCTAAGTATCCGGATAGCTGACCCAGTCAGATTTTCTCAAAACGCTTCGACGTCCCTCTTTGCTCCTTGAGAAATCTGTTGTTTTCCTCAGCATAGTTTACTGTCCTTTTTTATTGTAACTTGACGGTTTAATCTAAATGAAAATTGGTTGCCAGAAAGCGTGATTTTCAGAAACACTGATAAATGTTAATAGATGTTTGCATTTATTGCAGAATGGAACAATGTGGGGTAGAGACAAATATTTAGATTGTTTACATTATCATGTATATTCCCACAGCATTAAGCGGACATGATCAACATTGCGGAGTTTGTTTCATGTCAACCATGTGGCATCTTCCTTCCATGACGTTTTGGGGTTCTTTTTCGAACGACAAATGGTTCCACCTGAAGACACAGGTGCCCGCCAAAACTCTCGCGAAGCGATGAGAAGCAGACGCGCTAAAAATAGGAAACAATTGGGTAAATATTACGCAAACTAGTAATTGCAATTTACTTCAAGAACAATATTAATTTCAAAGATCAAAACATTTTCTAAATATATGTGCAATATGCAGTTTGTCAGGGACAAATTACTATGTCAAAAATTTACCTACATCGATGCCAAAGGCGAACTTTTGTTCCAAAAGTACAGACAGGCCCGAAATATTGCACATTAATCACCCAGTCTGGTTAGATTTCTCTTCAAATGAATAATGCTATGTTGTACATATTATCATTCTAGAACTCATGTAGCATAGTTGAAACTTGTTTTTGGAATTATAATTAATTCAAATTCTGTAAATTTGTTTATTTGTAAGTAGAATTCAGGCTCTTAATAAGTTATTTTAGCCAAGCATTTCAAATTTCTTCTTTTCCCCTTGTAGATATATGAATCTCCATGGCTATGTAACATGATTTTTTTAAAAATGCAGAAAAATCGCGCTTAATTCAATATTCAGTATTTTCGCCAGATTTCCTTCACCACTTTTAATGATGACATATTAATACAGCAAGAAAGAATGTGTTTGCAAATCTTTATCAGCAAGCTATACCACAGAGATTATCGATATTCGTTCAGCAAATAATGATGTAGAAATAATTTATTGTATATTATTTACAACCCTAGGGACAGTGTTGTATGCAGCCGCTGGCAGCAAGTAAATAGTTCTATTTGCCTCATTTCCCTTCTGTTTATAGCATAATTCGGATTTCCAGAAGTTGACAAGAAAATTGAACAGGTTCCCGTGTTTATTTGTGTTTCCAGAAACATGGAGCACGCGATCGCGGAAAATAATTACATTTTAAAAACACACGAATCAAGATGAAACTCTTCGCCTCCGAAACACAATTCTAATTAAACTTGACGGACGCACCATCAAAGGCAGAAATCGGTCTGATGCTAGTCAAGTATCAAACAATGCTGTACGTGTGTCATCGCCGCTCGTCAGGTCTTCGCCATTTTCAGGCGATGTATACACTTGGTCCACGTGTTTCCTGTTCCGGCCTTCCGTCTGTTGTGACAGCTTATGTAGCCGGGGTCTTCCAGACCTCTTTACCTATTCCAATCTACTAATATACAAAGTTTATATTTATATATAAATATATAAACATATTTATACAATATGAAAGATTATTATTGAAAATAATATTCATTTCTTAACAGTGATAACGAGTAATTGCTGTGGTTCGAATTTTTAGGTGTGTTTCATCAATTGAGGCTTTAAAAATTTGGGTATCCAAATTTTGACATTCCATCTGATCTGCGATATAAAAGATGAATTTGAAATATTTCACGGTTTTGTGTATACATACTTAAAAAGAAAATAATAGCAAGAGCAAAAAATTTGATTTCATTATCTGTATGTTAAAACACACACGTCATACAGTCTATCCCTGGTAGCAAGTCAAAAATTTCTAAAGTAATTGGTATTGATATTAAATGGAAACTTAAAAGGATCATATAATAACAACCAATATAATCTATAACTTCAGTCCTTAATTTAATTAAAGTCTTGCTTTTTTATAAATGCCTGGCCTTTCCGTTTTATTTTTCTACACACTGTAATAAAATTACAAAAGTGGTGCGCTACCTTAAATATGTAATGTGCTACCTTAAATATGATTCTCTTCTAGAGAATCATTATGATCCTTTAAGTATTTGAAATAGAAATCCTTAATTTTCATACTTAAGTATACTACATTTTCAATAAAAACACAACATTTGTTTTTAAGAAAACTAAATGCACTGCCATAAAAAAAATGAAATGGTGTATAATGCAAAGTTCACTTTCATGCAATGACATATTTGCAAAGAAAATGAGATGGCCCTGAATTTTGTTCAAATATCTTTTTTTAAATTTGACATTTTTTTCACTTATTCATACACGTGTACCTTATATGTAAATTTGTATTTTAATGTTAAAAACCTTTCTGAAAACTAGAGAGAAATCTGGAAAGAAATATAACCGGACGCTGTAACAAAATTGTTATACAAAATCAAAAGTAGTCTGATATTGTTCATTTTTAAATTTAATCTCAATTCTTAATGCTCAAAGTCTCTATGCAATTGTTAGGCAAGAATGTTGACGGAAGCTTGTTTACAAGAACATTCCAAGAATGAGTCTAGACCTCAGGACCAGGAAGCATTTTTTTTTTTTACATTTAAGGAAGAATTAGTATAGAAATTACATTAAATGGGAAATGTTTCTGAAAACATTTCCCTTTCATGTTGTTAATTTTATTTTCAGTGTCAGGTTATAATGAATATATATTAAATTTGATTGACTTAATTTCAAGTCTGCTTCATGATCCTGCATGGCCTGGTGGAAAATCCCTGCTCATTTTAAAACAAGCATAATTATGTGACTGAATAAAATGGTAAAACCACAGAATGTCCAGGCTATTTCATAGTGCTCATTTATAGAATGTGTATTGCAATTTTTTTCTTACTTTTACAAAACAGCTTAATTTTTTACATCGAATTTAAAGACAAGTTGCCCATTTAATTTTTTTTTTTTTTTTTTTTTTTTTTTTTGGTTGCAAAATACGACAAACATTTTTATAAGACCTCAAATTTTTTGACCTTTACAAAACATGCCTCAATTATTTTTTTTTACCTCAATTGTAACTAAAGGCAAGTAACCCATAACATGTGATTTTGTTTTCAAATTACGACAAACCTAATATTTTATGATACTCAAGAAAGCTTAAGCAAGAATTCGCCATTAAGTTGAACTTATCTAAGTCAATTCTATCAAAGACAAAAGCTTAATTACTTGAAATGCATGTTTGTCATCATTATCGAACTTTTTTAAAAAAGAAAAGATTGGATTAATTTTTGTTTCATATGCATATGTATTAGTATTTAAATGATGTAACTATAAAAATGAAATAAACTTTTCATCTTTTTTCTTTTCATTCAGCACACCAAGCTTGATTACGAAGGATATCAAAAAGAAGAGAAAAAAAAACTGAAAAACATATTTGAATTCTCGTATATAAATCAGGTATTTTTTATCTTAATTTCTTTTAAACAGTTGGTGCTTATTCATCTCCGAAAATAGCAATTAAGTTTCTGGTTTTTTTCTTCTTTTTTTGTTCCGAAGCTTTTGTCAGTACTACTTAACTGAAAATGTTCTTCATTTATCTGAAACTGACTTTCTAAAATTTTGCTGGATACTGTTCATTTGTTAATTCTAGTGCAAAAAAAGTTGGAGATAACCACGTGACACGAATTTTTTTTTTGGGGGGGGGGGATACAGTCTTGACAGCATTGGAATGTATATGTAGGGGGTTTTTTCTCTCTATTTTTTTTTCGTTGCTATTTTCTCGATGACCGATCAGTCATCAACAAGGTGTAAAATTTCACAACATAAACTTCATTTATATTTTTCTAAGAACCTCGAAGAATTTTTGTCAGAAAAAGACTTAAATTGACTACAAAGTATTACAAATTAAAGTTGAATTATTGTTATTTTTAAAACTTATGATTTTATTTTATGCCGACAACACTGTTTTGATGGCAGAATCTGCTAAGGATTTATAAAATGCACTGAATGAATTTTTAAAGATACTGTACCCCGCGGAAACTTAAATGTCAATGTTGACAAGACAAAAAATTTGGTTTTCTCCATCGGGCAATGTTCAAGAGGAAATTTTACTACAAAGCTAAGATTATTGAAAATATGTAAAAGAATTAAAGAATTTGAATATAGGTATTATTAATATGATCAAGAACAGGTTAATACTGTAGAGCAAACAAACAAACAAAACAAAAACAAAACAAACAAAACATTTAACTGAACAAGTGCATAAAGTATTGTATGGGAGATAAAAAAAATCTACTGGTAGAAAGCCAGCTGTTGGACTTGTTTGACAAAGTAGTGACATCTATTCTGCTTTGGATGTTAGATATGGGGTTATGAAAACCTTGATGTTATTGAACGTGCACATTTGAAGCTTTTAATGTGTTCACAAGAATGATCACATACTGAGCAAAGATGTTTACATGTACAAAACATAAATGTGTTAAACATTGTTTATAAATAATTATATATATATATATATATATATATATATATATATATATATATATATATATATATATATATATATATATATATATATATATATATATATAAACAATATAGTCATAAACATCAAATCGTCATAGAATCATGCAGATGGTGATGTACCTCTTTAAACGCACGAATATGTTTACTTCATAACAACAGATGTACAAGTATAAATCACTACATTTTAAAATGTTAAGCTTTTTTCAGAAATAAGGAAAAAAATTAGATATTAGATTCTGTAGCAAGCAGACCAAATTTTGTAATGTTCTTATGTCCCTCATACTCCTTCACTAAATGCAGTTGTAAAATATTTATGTATGTATATATGTACCTCTGACGATGTGAGATTTATTTTTAATTTTGTGTTCCTCGGCTTCGCCTCGGTCAATATTGATATTTTTCTGGTGAGTAACAAACCATATTCACCACCGCTAGAGTCCATAATTGTGTAATATCTTCTCTTGCTCTCCGAAGTGTACATGTTGTAAATAAAATAAAATTGAAATTATATATCTGTCTCGTACATGTCAAAACTTAATTTGTTTTCTTATATTTAAATATTTTGTTTTCTTATATTTATTTTATATTTTTCTTATATTTAAAGATTAATGAAATGAAATTTCTCAGAAGAAGATAAACAAATATATAACATCCACACTGTATTTTTCAAGAAGTTTTAAGGTTCACAATAAAAAAAATAAATAACCTCAACGAAAGACTTTTTGAGCTTCTCCATGCAAATCGAACCGTCATGTCCATGCGGACATTTTCGTTCTTTCACTTTCGGTCCTGAAGAAGAGATGACAGCAAGCCATGGGGTAAATTAAAACTGACCCCTGCCTAGAAATGACGGGTTTATATATAATACAGATTTACCTTGATGTGTTATTGATTATCTTGCAGGTGTGAATTAATGCAAACGTAAATAAAAACTCACCAAACAAAACTACATTTAAACAGGTGTTTGTATATAAAGAACAAAGGTGCAAATAATGTCATAAGCATGTATTTTTTTTTAATCAAAAAATTTGTTATATATTTCTTTATTTCCAGATTTTGCGTTCTTAATAAAATTCATTTATTTTTGAGATACTATATTAATTAATTTGTGTAATTATTCATTTGCGCAGTTCTTATATAATTCCTTTAACATATACTGGTTTGAAAAATAACCTATTTTTCTTGATTTTCAAATGGTAGTAAGCATATATTATTGGAAGTGTTTTTGACTGTTGATAAAATGAGTTTTCAACAATATAAAAAATATTCATGAATTTTATTTTTTTTTTCCTGTAATGAAATAAACTTTAAACATTCGTGTTTACTGAACTTCTTTTGCGTAAGATTTTTTAAAACTATTTTCTCTCTATATCTCTTAGCAGGTTTGATTTATCAGTAATGCAACTATTTTAATTATAGGACATTCTTAGGATCTATTTAAATTCCTTTTAAATGCGTATATATTAAGATTTTATATACTTTGTTCCATTCCTCCTACAGGGAAATTATTCGGCATATGTAGGGGGAAAATTTAGGTAGCAGAATACTTTTTAGCTCACCCGTTGTTCGGTGTCTGTATAGCTAGGTGTCCGTCCGCCCCCTGTAAACTTTTCACATTTTCGACTTCTTGGCAACCACTGAGCCATTTTTAACCAAAAGTCGATGAAAAACATCCTTGGGTAAAGAGGATTTTAAAATGTTTAAATGGAACGCCAAGCTCCCCTCTAAGGGAAGGGAAGGTCATCAAGAAAAGGCAAAATAGGGTGAGGTCATGAAATATATTCCCAAGAACCGGCGTGCCAGAAAAGGTGAAACTTATATGAAAGTTTTCAAAGGTAGTGAAGATTCTTATTTGTTTAAATCATGACCCCCAGGCAGAGGGTGGACCGTAACAGGGGATCAAAGTTGTACATTGGAATACTGAGTATATATTTTAAAAAAATCTTTAAAATTCTTCACCTCAAGAACAACCAGTTCACTAAAGATGAAAGTAATACCAGGTATGTAAGCCTCCAAACATGTGTACATTCTAAAATATACAAATCATGGCCCATGGGGGTTGGGTTGAACCTTAATAGGGTATCAAGATTGGACATTGGAATATATTGGTACAAATCGTTTAAAATTTTCTTTTCAAGAACCACAATTTCAATTAATATTGCTTTGTATATCTGCAATTTAATTTTGTTTGGATGTATCTTTTTTAAATGACAAACTTTGATCTCGATCGCCCACATCTTTGGTGAATTTAGCTATACCATCTTACCAGCATTGCAAAAACCTAGTGGACCACCTGGTTTAAAATATTTTTAAAAAAATTTTCCTCAGTGAAATTACTTGCTTTGCATGAATTTGCCCGTCGTTTGTTAAAATGGCATGTGCATACTTCTGCGGTTGTTTATACATATATTTTGATTTGATTACTTTCCTAAGTGGGGGAAGTTCCGTTTTGTTAAAACATACACCACGTGTGTTAGTCGTTACAACATAAGAACTCAGAAAAATCAAACAAGTTATTGAAATCAAGCCATTGTTTATCTTTCTTGATTGCTTTTTTGCGGGAAAGTCGATACAATATCGTTTTCATTTTGTCCATCTTCCTCTCATTTCTCAGAGGATGAAAAGTGGGACAGGAAATTTTTTTAAACGTACAAATAATATCAAATATATTGTTTGAAAAAGAAATGATCACATGATTTATTTTTTTTTTAGATCAAGAAATTAGATACTAAAATTCATTTCACTATCAGTTTGAAGTGTGTATATGAGTTGTAGACCATTTTTTTTAAAAATAAACTTAAAATTCTTTTTAACTTAAAATGATATATTCTTTGTATTTTTCGTACACGATAGCTTTTGGTAAAGTTTTTATTTAATATACTCGATTTAAAGATCCAATCATTTCCTAATGATTTTAAATTTGTTTTAATTTATATTTTATTGTAGTTGCCCTTATGTCGTTAGATTTAAGGAACTTTAATAGCTAAACTTTGCAAATTTAAAATGTACTTATTGACATGTCCGTTTAGATATAGTAAGTATTACACATGTACATGTACAGGGGGCCAAATTGGCTTTTATAATAGGCACTTGCATTTACATTAGACATTTCTTACAATACATGGAGCGTATATATTTTTGCATGCTCGATATCAATTCAGGTGAATAATTCTTCATAAATTAATTGCGATAAAATATTAACTCTAAATGGATTCCTTCCATTTTTGAATCACCAATAATTTTGCAACCGGAGCTTTAAACTGGATTGCAGGAAAATGTGGTGCCCACTAGTGGTATAGATAATTGTCTTATAGTACAGTAGACTTAGGAATTCGTTAAGTTATCACTAAATGATAAAGTTTGTCAAAGACAAAGTTATATAATGATCAAGGAAGACTGGCTAGGTTTGGGTCAGAGAGGTGCAGGAGAAATTTACTCACTTGATTGATCACATCGGGATCGTAAATAGTCTTGTTTGTTTACAAACTCGTGGCTTGCTGTTCTTTTATTGTTCTTTTCTTCGCATTAAAATACTCCCCGAAACCTACATCGTTTACATTGTGGACGGAAATTGCTACTTTACGTAAACTTTGTTAAATTTCCAGTGAAGAAGGACCCTTACACGACTCGTATTTGGCAATGAAGGTGCATATGGTTTCAGAAAAGCAATGGCAATTGGTAAAATATTTACATTCATGAAATAAAATGGATATACAAACCTGGGAATCGGTTATATAAAATTGTCGTAAATATGTCGACTTTCAGTCGTTAAACTTTGACGTGGGTAAACAGCGAATAATGGTCCATAATGTGAACACATAAAAAAATTACCAGAACATGCCACTGGCGGTTTGGGTCATTGCTATGTTTATTTGCCAGAACTATCTCTTTTTCTTTTCTGTTATTTGTAACTCTTACAGGGCCTCGTAGATACGTCCATCTTTCTTTGCCCAGTGCACAATAAAGACCGCATAGATTCTTTTTGGCAGCCTATCTCCTGTTTAGATGTTGCTCAGAATAACACAGAAAACATATTATTAAGGTATTAGAATTTTCATTCGATCCAAAGAATAATAGATATGTTCCTTTGAAATCAAGGTAAAAGTACTGTAATCTATATACTTGCAGGTAAGCCAGGCGGATTTTTTGGCAGTTAAATTTTGGTCCAAAACTTTTAGGTCTAACTTATTGAGTTACAAATATAGGATCCAACTCCGACTAAGTCGGGTTACATTAATTCTAAGATTTTTACAGTGCTTGCGGATTTTAATGATTTAATTTGTGTTAGTGTATGAATTGGAGAATAAAAGACTAAATATCCATATTTTGAAACACAGATAAATATATGTACAATAGAATATTTGAATTGGCAACCGAGTTTTGCAACAACAGCAAAAATGCACATTTACAGGACAGTCAATAACAAATTCCTTTAAAATAATATGAAAAATACAACCGACTAAATAAATATGCAAATATATACAGTACGTTGACCATGTCATGCAATTCATCTGAAAACTTGCATGTTAGCCATATGTTCTTGTTAGTTATCATAGAATGTTACATTGTTCGAATTACCGACTATAAATTGGTTTATTGTGCCTGCACATGTTGGCCCACTCATAAATGTAACAATTTCCTTGGTGACATTTCAACAGTCACCAAAAAAGCATCTGAACCGGTGATGCAGCACACACGAAATATTAGTGCCACTGATTACATAATTAGCCGAGAAAACTTATTAATTCTTGTACATTCATAATTTAAGGAAAATTATATACTCGTTTTTACCAAACAATAAACATTTTGGTTTACTGTTAGATTTGTAGATAAACTTATACTGGAAATGTTTGGAATGGTTACTAAAAATGCATATTGTTATTTCGCCAGTAATTAAATCCCATTTCATAAACAAATTCTGTATTAATTGAAAAATATGTACTGTAATTCATGAAAAAAAAAAAAAGAAATATATATATAAAAAAAAATATTTTAAAAAGTCACTTTTGAAAAAAAAGGCACTTTGATAGAGGGCAGAAGGAGGGAAACGATTTCGAGTTATGCACTGAGCTTCGTATTTGCTTTTCTGGTAGTAAGAAATGTAAATATACGTGTATCATATTTTCAAAATCTCTCTCTCTCTCCCCTCTCTCTCTCTCTCTCTCTCTCTCGCAGGAAGATCTGCTACATAAGCATCCTTAACAGTGTTTGTATATTTAACCTTGTTCCCTCTGTGACATTTTACTGGCCTCGACAGGTTCAAATAGATTTAGTCATTGTTACATAACAAGCAACATTTTTACCGCACATGGTGAGAAATTTTTTTTCTCAGTAAAAGCAACGACAACGCAATTATTAGTACATTAATTCTTCTTTACTTTTTTTGAGCATCAAGGTAATAATGAAAGATTGGAATTTCTTCACAAAAGTACTGCAGTGCATAATTCATCATTTCTGAATAGATATATAAATATTAAATACGTTTTACATTTCTTTTTGGTGATTTGTTTCAGTTTTCTTTCATAAAATCGATAAAAATATTTAACTGGGTCTCTTCTAATAGTTTTATCTCCATTTGACATTAAAGGTGTGTTTCTATTGGTAAGGCGCGATTGGCTTTGGTGGTCAACCACACTTGAGTACGTACTGGGAACGGTTAAACACCCAGACACCTTCTGTTTTTAGTTATGTTGCGACTCAATCAGAACATTAAAAAAGAATATGATGTTTCCGCTAACAGCTTTAAATTGTTATCCAAGAAAATACACGCCCATAGCGCTGTAATGGACACCCAGTTGAAACCTAACGTAAACAACTTTTTGGACATCTAACAACAGTGGTTGCGAGCGATGAAAAATAGTGAATACAGTAAGTGTTAGAATACCAAAATACAAACAAAACAATCCCAAATATTGACAAATCATTACACTGGGGTGTAAATAGTCTGCCCTTTCCATGAACCAGGCACTGCGAGAGGGCTATTCACCCCAAAAAGATTTTCCGGGAGTCGGTGTCATATTGTATCGTATACGGAACATTTTGATGAAAAATATCATTCAAGATGTTTGCTAAGAGGGGTGTCATCTTTTTCTTAATGTTTTCTTCGTTGTTTTTATTTGTGTAAATTATTTGAAGAATTTCCCTCAAGTTTTCTTCTAAGGACCATTTCTGTTCGCATGATTTCTTCCTCTGGCCATGGAATCAAGTAAAACCTATTACATGTAATAATAGTAAATTTTGACTTAACGCAAGAAAGATGCAAGTCTAAAAAGCTAATGTTCTACATGTATGTGTATTTACCAGAATTTTGACGCCGTTGGTAAGCTGGAATAAAAGTATAAACATCTTTAAAATTTAAAGATGATTGTGTTCTCAAGCAAGCAATATCAAAGGTTTAGGTCTGACGACACGTTCCTCGAATATCTGGTTTTGCATTCATTTTTAATATACCACAAACCTTTATAATTATCATTATCTTTTGATTTCTAAACTATTTTTAAAATGTCTGAAAATATATAAACCTAAAATGGCATTATGAGCAGTTCTAGTGATTTCCAGTATAGGATTACATAGGTAATGCCATACTCTGGAATCTTGCACAAATGCCTGGTAATGTACCCCAATTTTTTGTGAGGAAACTTCTTAAAGTAGTAATATTTCAATCACAAATTCTTAGGAAAAGTTATATATTTTTGAGGAATGTGTCGTCTGACCTTAACAGAAACCATTACATCTTTACTCAGTAGCTCTTGTAGCTCATAGACATCGAAACCAAAAAAAAAAAAGAAAAAAGAAAAGAAAAAGAAATTTCGAGAAAAGAGTATTCTGGCTTATCAAATTTATACTGAGAAACAAAAAATACGTACCAGGTTGCTTTTTATGCAATATTAAAAAAAAAACATTTTATAGGAAATCTTTCCTGTGATAATGAATACCTATACATAAAGAAATATCATTGATTCAAACTTAAGATTATGAATATTTATAAATGACGTCTTTTTCTATTAAAGATTGCTTGATCAAAATGTTTATATTTAACGTACACCTTCTAGCGGTACCTTAGATTTTAGAAAATATTGGGGTTTTATTTTAAAGTTTATTAATCAAAGTAGAAAACGTTGTCTCCATGTAGCAAATCAAACTTCCTGTGATCAGAATACAACAATGGCTTGTATTTTACATAAAGTTTGTGTAAATAACTACGAGTGATTGTATCACATTGTAAATTTTTAATTTACTAGGTGCATGGTGGTAAATGCAAATTTAGTTACGTAATTTTTGCATACACCTCCACCCATTCAAAATATATAACATATACATATAATAGTTTTTTTGCCAAACCTGTATTTCAAAATTTATTAAAAACATATTAGCTTGTTTTGATCAATGAGAACAAGTGATTATTAGAATAATCGAACACTCGATACAAATTTCTAATGTCAGAAGCTACACCAGTAATGCCTAGATGCGCTTGGTATGGGAAGTTACAAGCTTGTTTGATTTTCAATGAACACTATTTGTTTATCATTTCATACATCAATAGATGTTAAAATAAGCAAACGTCACTCAAGATTTCGCTTTCTGTTTGAGAAGATAAAATAATATTTTAAAAATTCTTAAGAGTTGCCAAAAACATATCCTCTCTCGGTCCATTTCTTCAAAGTCGTAGATAAAAAAAACACAGTTTGAATATCGTATGACAACATCGACATATTTTTGACAAATTAGCTCCTCTCTGTCCCTAACTAGCATCCCCAACAGTATCATGGCGTGGTGTCATATTACAAGTCTTCAAACCGCAGAAAATTATTTTGACCCGAGGCATTAAATAAACAAACTTAAGATGGAAAATAAACAGAAATCAATTCAGAGGTACTTAGTGATAACGATATTTATAAACATTTATCACTGATGGGCAGGCATCTCGAATGTTTGCCAAAATATTTGCCAAGACGAAGAAAAAACAGTTTCGTATACCCGCACACGGTACATTAAGGTGTTTCTACGCAAGGGGCTATTTGGATAATATTTTATTTTTTTATCAAGTTGTCAAAAACATATTTTGCTGACTTATACCAAATGTTTGGATTAAAGCAGATTAGGTCCGTTATTTGGTATGCATGTGCAATGGTGACCCTTGACCTCGAGGAAACATCTTCAAAAGGACTCCAGCCCTGCCGTCTGGGATCTTAGGTCCGACAGATGCGTGAACAGCGCAGGCCTACATTAAGCATACTGCCCTCTCGTTTGTTTTTTATTTGATAAAGTTCATGTATCGATTATGTGTTTGTAACAACACTTGTCAAATTGGTGATTTATTTTAGATTCTTTTGAAAAGGTTATCTTGTAGAAAAAGTTTGGCGGACGAATCGGATGACAGGTGAATTACTTTTATCGCAGTGTTTGACAACATATCGTTCATTTCTTTTTGATATATCAATCATCTTTGCACATTAGTAAGTCAGCAAGGTGCTGCAACCCCGTAATAGGAATTGCTAGGATTTTGTTTTCTACCTATTGGAAGGTATACTATTTCTTTCACACCAATCTTTTTAATTCAGGAGCATGTCACTATAACAAATTCACATTTCAATAGCATCCTGGTTTTTTTTTTAACTTTAAAAATATAATAATCTTAATTTCTAAAAAATATTTGGGACAATCTTTAGAAATTTTAGAGGGTCTTAAGTCTACAGTACATAATGAAGGATTAACATTATTAAGAGTACTTAAATTTTACTTTTAAAAATAAAGCTCTTGTCCATCTCGGGTTCACCTTCTACTACATAATTGACTCCCAACTAAATTCGGAAGAAACCCATAATGGGCAAACGAAAATTAAACCATGAAATGAATACATGTATTTCCGGACGAAATAAACATCTGTCTTTTAATTATAATACCTTTAATAATTGTATGGAAGTTGTAAAAAGAAAATATCTGAGAGATGTATCTAGTGTTTAGACAGTGATGGTCAGCTGCACATTTTTGTACATTTTTTACCATAATATGAGATGAAATGAAAACATCGATCCGGAAATGCATTTTCCACATGAATTAATCACAATGATTTAGGTTTTAATCAAGTTTCACGACAAGAATGTCGAATAATAGATTATAAATCTGATTCTTTTATCGTGGGCCATAACGCGTTCACAACAATGCAACAGTTGCGCTCTACTTTGATGGTGGCCATTGAAAAAAAAATAGTTACGTATTGGGGAGCAACATGTCGTATTTACGGTCCCAGAGAAAATTTAATAAACATAGGATTAGGAGATGTATAATAACTTTTCTCACTGTTTCAATGTCTTTACAACAAACTGAAAGATCAAAGGAGGTGGTTTTCTTCGTCGCAATAGGCGTGTTTGATTCAGCCGTGATATTAACAACATGTGATTATTACAAGCTCGGCGTAAACAATATTGTATAAATCGAACGGTCCTTTTATTGGTGTAAAATTCTTTCCTTTTTTCTCGTCAAGTGATTCATCTTTGGAAAAAGAAAATACATTTAAATCTCCATATCAAAAATGAAGAATGTTTATATCATTGTAAATTATTTCTTTCATGTTAATCTTCACAGAAATAAGAGGAAGAATTTTGACTTTATTTATAAATAATTAATCAAATGTATCTTTAATTCATAATCTCATCAGAACATTAATTTGTTTTTATTAAAATAGCAATATTACAAAACATTTTTAAAAACACTAATTTTTTTGGTTGCTTAAATTTTCTTTAAACATTAAAAAGCAAAAAAAATTAAGGTCATTTATTTCATATATTATGCTACAAAAATAGCTTGGAATAGAGAACATTTCTGAACAATTTACTTGAAAAAAAAATGTGAAGTTCGGATATTCATTTCATGTATTTACTATTTCCTTAAAATTTGAAATGAGAATTTTGAAAATTCGATATTTATCTTAATTAACATTTAAAAGTTTTATTTCTTTTTAATGTCAAAATACATGTATACATGTAGTTTAAAGCTCATTCTAACCTTGTAAAGAAAATTATCATTTATATATGTATATAAAAAAGCAAAACATAAAGAAAATGCAATTCTTTCTCTAATTATTTTAATATATACCTTTAGATTTAGCAAATAAACAGTCATTTATCGCTCACACATCAGCAGTTCTGGACATTTTCACTTCGTATTCTGTTATTGCACTTTATAGAGCACTAATTTTCTTCTTTCAAAAGTTTGATCAACTTGTTCTTGTTTCACCAATACTGTTTCTATTTATTGTCGGCAAAATTCCACGGGCCGATAAAGAACTCTGCGACATCACGTCAGGGGAGGTAAACGCAGACAAAGGCGAGACCGGAAGTCCATGAAGTCCCTTAAAGACACTTAAATCAAGACCCCTATTACTGGGAGATATTTGTTCCATTTGTGTTAGTGACATCGCGGTTTGGGGTGGCCAGGGAAGAAAAGAGCTGTTGGATTTGCTTACTGTTTGTTGTGAATTTATGTCCAGCCCTAGGAGTCTATCTACAGAGAAATTTGTCGTTCTGGGAGACGCACCTGCCGGAAGTGATGAAGATGGAGTGACCAGACCTCTGTAGGGGTACATAGAGAATCCGGAATATCTCAGAGACCCGGATGCAGATATTGGATTTGTTGACCCGAGATGAAACAAGGATGGAAATGGCCAAATGTAGGACCCGGGCTTTCCCGCATGTCCGAAGTAGGGATATACTGGCGACTGGTATCCGGCAAATCCAGCTCTTTTTAAGGCTGCCAGCCGGCTTCTAGATGCTGTTGTGGATCGTCGGCGGAGTTTTCCTGTGGTTCCTCCGATGAAAACGTCATCACATGATGGGTCTAGCATCCAGTAATTTCCCTTCCCGGGGTCGTCATAGTGGCGTGGAACTTTAACAAAACACTTGTTCAAACTGAGATTGTGTCGGATTGAGTTTTGCCACCCCTGTTTGTTATCCTTATAGTATGGAAAGTTCTTCATAATGAATTCATAAATCCCATTCAGGGTCAGTCTTTTCTCGGCGCTACTTCGAATGGCCATCATTATAAGAGCATTATAACTAAACGGTGGCTTCTCCGACTTTTTGTCGTTGGTCTGTTGAGAAGAATTACTGTTGTTATTGCGATCAGATTCATCTAAATTATCATTAACTGTGTCATTGTCTTTCGCGTTTGAGTTTGCAGGTGGTAGATCACAGTTTTTTTGAAACATTTTTTGGTAATATTCTGAATTTTCCAGCTCCGATTCCAAAGATTCAACATCCACATTGCTCGAATCATCTGCAGGCATATCCAGATTTTCCGAGGAATCATCGTGTTCAGTCGTCGCAATATCATCGTTGTCGTCGTTTAATTCCTCGCCAAGCACGCGGCTAATACTAAAAGAGGACCTTCGATCAAAATTGACTGGGGCTCCGAACTGCACCATAGTCATTGATGATAATTCGTCTGATTTTGAAATAATCGTCTCTTTGCTGCTACGACTACATCCAAATAATAATTTGTCAAAATTACACTGTTTATAAATTGGTTACAAATCTCCTTTCTGCCATAGTGTATGCGATATTTGATGAGGCTTCCAGCTGATGTTGCTCCGCCTATTTTCTGAGGTTCGTCCAATGATCGATGAGAGAAATAGCCTAGTGCGCGATAACCCCGCCTTTTTGTTTATTGGATCAGATTCTCGCGCTGTCGACTTGTATCAAAGCTCGCTGATAACATCAACATGCAGATAAAATATTGAAATACGGCCATTATGCCGCCCAATAACAATAAAAATTTCCGAGGATTTCTCATTGTCAGGCTGTAAAAGGTCCCTAAATCGGGTATGGTGACGCTTTTATTAAATTTTTTATCGATTTTACCACGAATCAGCAAAATTTTAAATTGTAAAATATATTAATTACATCAAAATCTCTTGCACCTGAAAACTTTTATAATACTTTAAAGCATAAAGTTTTAAACAATAGACTATACATTTATTTCGTTTTCAAGAGTGTCAAAATCTAAATCCATTTATAAGAATACAAATCACAAACTTATATAATATAGATCTTGTATCCATACACGTAATTCATGTGGTTTTGCTGATTTTATCTTGAATTACATATCTGAGCAGAAATAGAGAGAGGGGGGGGGCACTATATGATCTGTCATTGATTAATTCTTATACGATTTTAATTACTGCAAATTTCAAGAGAACATGTAGGTTCAGTTTTACAAGGAATTTGGATTTATGAACGCATTGATTTTATTATTGAAAAAAGTTTGCATATTTTTCCCCCATATCTCATATACACTCAAATGACTTAAGTAATACATGTATATCTATGAAGAGGAAATTGGTAAGATGAATCAGCCACAATGGATTCTACATGTTAGTTTACAAGAAAATGTTTCGGGACAGGTCCAACAAACTACAAGAAAGAACAGTTCGATATATTTGATGTAGCAGAAAATAATGATGAGAATGTGCTAATAATTAAGGCTACCCAAGACGGGATACAAAGAAAACACACAGCGGGTCTCCGTGTTATTTACAAATTGATCCAATTAGACGAATAAATGGTTTATAATGGCGTAAAAGTTAACTCTTATGTGCTTACAGATGCGGCAACACAACAACGGGACCAGGGTAAAATAAATAAACACTGGATACAGCGACTCATCATAACAAACACATTTACATAACCTTTTGGATAACTGTTTTCTACTCTTTAGATTCTTTTCTATCAGACAAGAGAGAACACTGACTGTTTTGTAGGTGGAAGACGTGTATTACATGCTAAGTATATCATCGCCCTGCTGAGCATACCAGGAAAAAACACGTGACACTTCGGACTATTCATGTCCAAAATATGCTTTATTCTGCCAATGGGTATCTCATTAGATGCAAACGCTTTCACGACACAACAAACAATGACTACTAATTTGATCTTGTTAAAAGCTGTTCCAATTACAATCAATATAATATGCCCCTTTAAGCAAATAAACCCTTGTCTGATGGCAATATCGGCACGAACTTCGTCGTATGTCCCCTGTCGGCCTACAATTACATATTCCTGCTTCACCCATGCAGACATAGGGAAATAGACTTCTCGACGCAAAAATTCCAAATTATCTAAAAATTTACTTCAATTATCAGACTCTCAGTGAACAGAAATAACCAAGAAATAAATCAGGTTGAATTAATACGTTCGGATATACACAATAGTACGTGGTTAGGTTGGAAAATCTGTCAATCTACGATAGAATATGTCTAAATAAGTTTTATAATTTCTATTTAAAAAGATTAAAATAGAAAAAGTGATTTCGATCTATAATAAAACTGCTCAGAAGCTGTGAAAGTGTATGCCTCTTTAAAGATACTCTTATTATTTTATTTGAAGTACTTTTTCCCTAGAGTTATTTCCCTTTTTTAAAACATATATTTGGTGAGAAAATTCTTGTTATTGAAGAGACGTGTCTGTTGATCCAAAGGCCTTAACGGTCACCAGGGTATAAAACAACTCTGTAACAGGTCGAGGAAACTACATTTTCTGACCCCAGAATGAATGTACATTCTAAATAAGGCACCACCGTAGCTTACACCCAGACTAATAAGCTTAGTGAGTTGAATTGCTTTATGGGTTACCACAAAACGTTTATGCATGGAAAAAGCCCCACATTTTCTACTCGCTCTCGGAATAAAGCGAAAATTTTTGTTCATGCATTTGACATATTAAATACAATATGTACATTATTATGCAAATTCCATAAAACACAAGCAATCAAAAGCAAGATTTGTACATATGAGATGTCTTTGAAGGGTGCAGGTAGGGAATGCTTTTACTACATATGCAATGCAAATATAACGCACTGAAATGCCAGGCAAATTGTTCAATCACAAAAAACTTAGACTTTGTTTTACATAGATTTTAAAGTAGTCTTAATACTAAGACTAAATAAAATATTGTTTGTGTACATTTTCTGAAATGATGGTTCATGCGCAGATCTAGAGGGGGAGGGGGTCCGGACCCCCATGGAATTTGCAAAGTCAATAAAAATATACTGAAGCAAATAAAAAAATTACTTTGGACCCCCCCCCCCCCACTAGAAAACGTGGACCCCACCACCATCGCCACGAAATAGGTTTTTTTTTTTTGGCTTGTCAAGATATTTCTGGAGAAATTTTTTATTTTGATTGGGGTGGAACAACCCCCCCCCCCCCCCGGGGAAAAAATCCTGGATCCGCACCTATTGTTCTCTTAATATGAATCCAAATAATCAATAATTTTAATGAATTTAAATTCATTTTGAATTCCAAAGAATTCATGATGAAATGACATATTGCTGATATTTTCGAACAACTGGTTTTGGTCTATGTAAATTGACTGTTGACTGAATTTTTTTCATTTGTAATCGAATTAATTCTGATTTTTAAAATAAAACAACTGTACTTTATTGCACGGGATATCAAATTACGTCATATTTTGTTTTACATAAAGTAACTGAATATATTTTTGAAATTAACACTAATTCAACCTAAGTATCTAAAGAACCCTCTCTACACTGCACACTAAAGAGTTCTGATTCTATGGTATTTTTCTGCAGTTAGAGTTATCTGCCCCTATACCTCAATTCCAATAAATTAAAATTTACAGAATATTACTCAATTTGTTATCAATTAAATATTCTTAACATTTTAAAAAGGCCAGGGTGAATTAATTGAACACTTTATTTGCATGTATTTTCCCCAAGAAGTAAACAAAAGTGAATTCTGTTCAGTATTACATTTCTTGTCTTTAAACATTTTTCTTGGAGGTAAGTCCCACGTACATATACCATATATTGAAAATTAGATAGATAAGCTCAATATTTACACCTTTATTCAATATAATTTCCTCAATGTCCAAAAAACACATTTTGCACTGGTGTATAGAGGGTCCTTAACAGGGTTTTAGAAAGAGGCTGGGTGGATTTTTTTTTTGGGGGGGGGGGGGCTATTATTCTAAAATGATATTTTTCTTAAGATAGATAGATAGATAAAACAGACTCTAATGAATTAAATAATATACAAGCTTGCTGTTTGTTAGCATTGACTAAACATTTGCATAATATAAAGCAGAAAGCATACATTGTTCAAAGGGACACAATTTGAGTTATCGAACTTTATAAGGAAAGTTACGTTATGCAAATTTCACAAAACACAAGCAATCACAAGCAGGAATTGTATGAATGAAATGTCTTTGGAGAGTAGGTGAGAGGAATCTCTAATTCAGTAAACGTCAACAATTCTGCACGCCAGGCAAATCGTTGTACGTGTGACTGAATATATATTTTTTTTTATTTAAAATCGAATTTATTATGCTCATTTCAATAAAACTTTTTCTACAGTTTATTGTACCGCATTGTAACCCCCCCCCCCCCCCCCCCCAAAAAAAAGAGCTTATCAAATTAATTCTTAAGGACATACGCAACGTACTTTGAACTTAATTGTCTTTTTCCCTGGAGTTGAAGAGTTCCAATACTTAAAGGAGCTGTGTGCTATATTTTAATGTTTATGTATGCTGTTGTACACTTCTTTTACAACAAGTTTGGATAAACAAAACATCTAGAATATTTATTTAGTAATTTTTATATATTTTTCTTTGAATTATACAAGAATTTCCATCAATTGATATCTTTTCAAAACACCTGGTAATGCTTGTTGATTTTTTGTCTATGAACATCTGATGGAACTACGATCTTAAATTAAGAATATCTTGAAAAATTATCAGTAGGTAAGGTACGTTGCGTATGTCCTTAAGTCAAATTTTTGTTCGATGTAATTAAAAATATGGTTGAACTTGACAACATTTCTGATTCAATGGTTTTTAAAAAGTTTTAAAAACAGGCCAATGTTTGTCGTTGTTTGTTTGTTTTTGTTTGTTTTTTGTTTGTTTGTTTGTTTGTTTTTTTGTTTTTTTGTTTTTTTTTGTTTTGTTTTTTTTTTTTTGTTGTTGTTGTTTTGGTACTATTTAGTAAATTGATGGTTCTCCTGATATAAAGACATATATACAATTAATAATAAAAATAATGTCAAAGAACTTTACTGAAGTTACGTATTGCTAATTTTTTTATCGAACGAATAGAGTTAGGGTGCAAAACATTAAAGAAGATATGAATTTTCCTGTTTGAGTGATTTGTGAAAATTTTGTGATTCATACATTTTAGCACAACAAAGGGTTACAGGGAATAATTTTGATGACAATTTCTCATCAAACAACACATGTTGTATTAGAAGTGAAAACTACAAAGCAAAGCAAAGAACATATTTGTCATGAAATGAATATAATTCTAGGCCTTTGAAGCTTGCAAAGGTGTATTTGTACATTCTGAGCTGTAAAATGTAAACTGCACCATTCTACACTCTGCTGCAATGCTAGCTGCAGAACTGTAGCGTTATGGTTTTATATTTTAGTCTTTGACATTATAGTCAAAGACTAAAATATAAAACCATTACGCTACAGTTCTGCAGCTACTGCAAGGCAAATACAACACATTATAATGCCAAGAAAATTGCCCAGTCACAATAAACTTAGTCTTTTTTTTTTTATACATAATAAAATTTAAGATAGAGATGAAAATTCACACCTTTGCGAAGTCATCTTTTAAAAATAGTTTTGATAGACTGGATAGAATATTGTTTGTGTACATTTTCTGATATAATTGTTCTCTTGATATGAATCCAAATTTACAATTATTAATGCCAAAAAGACTTTACGATGAAGTCACAAAGTTACATATTATTTCCACTCAAGCAGTTGCAACTGACATTTAAATGAAATACTAGTATATCACACCCCACCCCACTCCCCCCATGCAAAAAGTGGTTCTTGGTGATAAATAAATCAATTGTTTGAAAATACTAGAAACTATATACCGATTGCAGTTTAAGACAACAGTTACTTGGGATGTGAGAGAAAATTACTTTTCACAGAAGGAAAAATGATTTACAGAGCTTAATAAGAAAAAAACATACTGTTTATAACCAATAACCTGATGTTGCCAAACAGAAATTATATTTAACAGAGAGTATGTAAACATATTGAAAACTTTTCATTTCCGGATTTTAAGAGCCATTGTATGGACATTCTCAAGTGATTCTTCAGAGTAACTTCCGGAATTTTTATCCCATGTGTGTCTTCTAAAAGATATTAAAATCAAAACAATTCTTGAAGTTAATTAATATTTTACGAAGGATGCTGCTTTTTCGGGGTGGTCTGTAATTTATCTAAAATTTCAGTTTACAAATAAATCACATATGGATTCTTTACTGCAAAATGTTGTCTCCATCTGTTTTTATTTATTCTAAAGAGATGTTTAGCAAAAGATATAAATGCTTCACACAGAAAGTAAAAATACATTATCATATGATATTTGGATTTTTAATTTTACTGGCACATAGGACACATGTTAAAGAGGTTTTTTTTTTTTACTTTGACGGATTCAACCATTTAATAATCGATTCTTGCAATTTTTTTTTACCCAAAATGGAAAATCGACAACAAAGGATTCGGAATGAGCATCTTCAATGAAAAATTGAGACCAAAAGGCGTGAAATCGGATTGGATGTCGAGTGTTGGCGAGCGGCAGGTAACGTCGTTACGGACGTCAGGGAAAATACCTGGAATCATTCATAAACAACGTCTTCTTTGTTCTTCGTTAGTCAACTGCAATGTTTTACTACAACAAAGTACAATCAGATAATAAAACAAGCAAACGTTAAGAGCTTGATTTACTAAAGGGCATCATCGGGGTTACTAGAGACCACAATGCTAATAGCAAATTGAAGATTTTGGGTTTTAGCCATGAGCTGCTATTATAAGATTTTGAAATAATCACACGAGACAATATTAGCCTTACTGTAAAGATTCAAAAACGTTTTTCTGACCATTTTAAGAGGAAAAATCTTTTCTCTCGTAATTTGTACAACAGACGGCGAGGTATCAAAAAGGTTTTTCCACACATAAAACAGTTTAAAAAACCAATACTTGCATCTGCAAATTAAAATAATTGTGAAATGGTTTTGATTTGTTTCCCACCTACGGAAGCCGTCAATTTGTAATTCATTACTGGATTTTGCCGGATAAGTCTCGGAGCTGGGTAACAATTACGACCGACTAAGCTGCTATTTCTCCCAAGTCCCTGTCATGTTGTCTTACCGGCCCAATGGCTCCCCTGTTATTTCCTTCAATTATTGGACCAACTTTGCCGGAATTTGTCGATCCGTTTTCTATGAAGTTAATCAAGTGATACCGTAACTGTCAGAGTGAAGTGTTGTTTGATTTCATTAGGCGCTAGCTTGTTTTCCGCGTGTTTTAATACTTGTAAATCAAACACTAATGATATATCTATATCGACAAGTCTACCAACACCTTTTTTCTTTAATAGCTACAGAGGAATTTATACATCCATAGTTTTTTGGCCCTCGAAGATCGGGGGTATAATTTTTTAGCCCTGTTTGTCCTTTTGCCCGTTTGTCAGTGAAAACTTGAATTTTTTTTAATTTGATTTTTAAACCATTAGTAGGTAATCTCTTCAAGTTTGATATAAATATTCAACAGTTAATATCCTTTCAAATTCACAGGTGCTTGGCGACGGGACCCTCATCCCCCCTCAAGTGTTCCGTACCCCAAGGGTTCTTCCGATTTTTTAAAAATATTTTTTTTTAATCTATGACAGATTCACAAAGTATTACAATTGAAAAATCCAAAATATAACCTAAAACTAGCCTTTTTATAAAAATTCACAACTCTCTGATACCATATGAGAACAAGGTTGACAACTTCGACAGACGACTTTCGACACCTCAGTGGGAAACCCTAAAAAAATGAAGATGAAAACTACTTACCGTTTGGAAGTAAGATTTTTTTATAACTTCATGGATTTCTCATCGATATATTGTTAATTTGTAGCCAATTGTTATGCCAGTCCTGGGAATTTTCATGTTTTACACCTGCGACTCGTCATTTCGTTGACAATTGCTCATATATGGGGAAAAATACAGTTACAATTTAAAAATCTTCTTTACTCAAGGACACCCGAGTACAACTATTAACAATGAGCATACTTAACCCTTTACTTATATGTAAGTAGTAAACTGATGCCTCCTGGGTCCAGCTTTCAGGTACCAAGGTGGGGCTTAATTGGTTATATACTGAAATACAGCACACGTTGATGCTTTCTATGAACAAGGATCATGCCAAGGGTGGGGCTAAGTTGGTCATACATGTAAATTGAAATCATTATTCATAGTGTACCTCATCTTTTTTACTCCTTTTAGGATACCATTGGCATAAATACGATTTTGATATAGAGCCCTCACCAAACAATTTAAGTCACACCAGTTCCTGGTGGGTCTAAAGTGCTCATAGTTCGAGAAAACTCTCAGAAAGCCATGATACACAGCTGACCATCAAGATTCATGAGCTCTTGTTTTATATTTTATTTATTTTTAAGTGTACAATGCAAATGCAGAAAAAGTCATTCACATTCTACCTGCCTATCATGTTCAACATGTTATAGCAAAAAAAAAACAAAAACAAAACAATAACAAAAAAAACGCTAACTTCCCAACCTTCCCCAGTGTGCGCCACTGCACAAAGACAGGAGACGCGCCAATTTTACCAACCTTCAAGTGTAGTGGTGACAGGCGAACTACCCATAGTGCAATACTGTGCAGCAGCAAAATATACGCAAATTTCAGCGTATCAATTACGCATGCATGGTAAGGAGAATGATACTTAGGCGGAGGACGCAAACTTCACCATCAACCAGATGTACATACAATGGTACAGCAGCAGAGACGCAAAATCATCTTGATAATACATGTGCATAACGCGGTATAGCATGCGAACCTTCATACAGCATACACAACACGCTGCAGCAGTAGAGGACACACGAACGTCACCTTCTTACAGCATACACAATACGCCGCAGCAGCGGTGGACACTCGAACGTCACCTTCTTACAGCATACACAATACGCCGCAGCAGCGATGGACACGAACGTCACCTTCTTACAGCATACACAATACACTGCAGCAGTGGAGGACACACAAACTTCACCTTCTTACAGCATACACAATACACTGCAGCAGTGGAGGACACACAAACGTCACCTTCTTACAGCATACACAATACGCCACAGCAGCGGTGGACACGAACGTCACCTTCTTACAGCATACACAATACGCCGCAGCAGCGGAGGACACACGAACGTCACCTTCTTACAGCATACACAATACGACGCAGCAGTGGAGGACACACGAACATCATCTTCTTACAGCATACACAATACGCCGCAGCAGCGGAGGAACATCATCTTCTTACAGCATACACAATACGGCGCAGCAGTGGAGGACAAGCGAACATCACCTTCTTACAGCATACACGATACGACGTAGCAGCGGAGGACACACGAACATAATCTTTTTACAGCATACACAATACTACTGCTGCCTACGCAATACGGCGCAGCAGCGGAGGACAAGCAAACATCATCTTCTTACAGCATACACAATCCGACGCAGCAGTGGAGGACAAGCGACCATCACCTTCTTACAGCATACACAATACGACGCAGCAGTGGAGGACACACGAACATCATCTTCTTACAGCATACACAATACCACTGCTGCCTACACAATACGGCGCAGCAGCGGAGGACAAGCGAACATCATCTTCCTACAGCATACACAATACGACGCAGCAGTGGAAGAGACGGAAATATCACATTTTTACAGCATACACAATTTCAGCAACCTACCTGTCGTTCATACTGTACATCAACGGAGGAGATGAGAACATGGACACTCCGGTACATCTTCGAAGAACACGCACTTCACTAATTAACCTAAAACGCGTAAAATACGGCAGAGCAGCGGAAGGTTCGAATTTTTACCTCTACCTGAGTGCCTGTCCATAGACAAAATTAGACAAAAGTTACATTATTTCAACTACAATCCAACTTGTGTACAATACAGTAAAGTGACATTTACGATATGCAAACATAGGTGCACGGTACGGCATAGTAGAATTAGACACGCGAACTCCCAGATCATTGGGGGAAATTGTCAAACTTTACTGTGTTGAAGGTCAAATTATCGCTTTTAGGAATTGTTATGATGAGTATATGTAAAGTCCTAAATGTTGCTGAATAACGTTATATCATTTTGTGTCATAGCCATAGTTATGAAGCGAATTTTTACAGGCCAGGGTCACTGGATGTAATGCCAATATATTATGTACAGTTACATTGTACAACACCGCTGATACCTTAAAAATAAAGTCTGTGTTAAAAATTCTAGTGCTGACCTGGTGTAAGGTGACTTGGAGAAAATGTTTCTTCCAAGATTAAACAATCATTATTTCCCTTGAGTTGTAGCTTTGCATCCATATTCTACTATAAATCAAACAAAACAGGAACTTTCTCACTAAAAATAAGAAGTGTGCTTTTCAGCACCTTTTTTTCAAACAAATGAAAAACTGACAGTGCACTAAAAATATTTCATTCGTTCATTACGTTTTATTTTAAAATATGACTCTTTTGGGAAAAAAATATTATAGGTTTGTTCTCAATCTGATTGATCTCCTTAAATCTAATGATATAAGGGCAACTACGATAGTATATCAATTAAAAGAAATTTAGGCAGATGGAGCATGCTCTTACTCTCTCCTATGAAGTGAACGAACGATAACTTTCACAATAAATATGAAAATAATCTAAGTTACCTTTCTTGAATCTAGATTTCAACGAGATTTTTTTTTTTAAGATATCCAAAATTATTTATTTATGATTATATGGTTATTCAAATCATAACTACCATGTGTTTAATATAGAAATTAAAAAAAATAACAAAACAAAACAAAAAACAAAAAAACTTAATTCTTAATAACGTTTTGGGAGAAGGAACATTCGATCGCGTTTGTACTTTTCGAGTTTTCTGATTGTACGCTTTTAAAAAGCAAATGTAATATTATCAAAGTTATTGCTATAGGAAAAAAAAATCACGTAACAGTTATTACGATTCTCTTCAATTATTAACACTAGACGTGGTAGGCATAATAACATTCTATCACAACATCTTAGAATCTGCCCACATTGTTGTGCCCGGGTGATTTAATCAAACCTCTATTTATTTAATTTCCGTATTTAGCTGACCCAAAATTCATGAAGACGAGAAATGTTACAATGAATGTATTATTTTTTTTTCATTTTACGGTCATGCAGTTAATTTACAATGCAAACAATATTCTCAGGTGTATATTTAATTCCTTTTATTGAAACGGTGACAAAGAGAAGTTTTTATTTGTAATTTTACTTCAACTTTTTAAAAAAAAAATATTTTATTTTATTTTTTTAGGAAAGGGACATTAAAATTTGAATAATGTACACATTGCAACATATGTAAATATTTTAAATATTGCAATAATTATATTGTAAATATTATCAGAATATTACAATATAATCTAAATATTACAGTCTTAATAATGACTCATTACCTGTTTATGAGGTGCTGTCCCTCGGTACCCCGTGTTTACTCAATGTGATTGTCAACACGAAATATTTACCAAGTTATACTTTATTCTTTGTGATTTGTGCCTTTCCGGATCTTATTTAGACATTTATCTAAATTATATAGTGAAAAGCATTTTCAATGGACAAATTCCGCAATTAGTCAATTATTTCCATTTTGCCTTTTTGAGAAATGGATCGGACACTATGCTATATCTAAAACTTTCTTTTTGTCTATAGTGGCACACACACAAAACCTCAGTGAATCGCACTCTTAAGGCCCCCCATCTACATTTAAAAAAAGAATTTCAGAAAGATGGACTTTACAAATGTGTATGTATTATGCTCTAAAAAAAATAAGGTAAACATATTTACTTGGAATGTAATATTTTGTATTTTCTGTATAAAATTGAGGTCAACACTTTCGCAACATTCAAGTTGTTCCTTGTTTAATTAAGTTAAAGAATTTATTAAATTGTGCAGAAAAATACAGAAATAGCTATTAATGTTCATTTCAAACGGCATGTGTATGTTGTATTTTGGTTCAAAGTGGGCGACCATTTCGTCGTCATTATAGGACAATCAACAATATGTTAGTTTCTTGTTTACATTGGGCGTTTTAAGAAAATCAATTCATAAAAAAAATGAAATTCATTCACAGCATGCATCGTATCTAAACGAAGTTTTATAGTAAGCTAAAAACTGAGGTAGTCCGATCCTTAAATTCTGAAAATCAGCAATTAAGTAATTGATAATACTCACAAAAATGTCTCTGAATTCACAAAGTAATGTGTATTACCCAAGGTCAAAGTTCATCATGATAGTTAATCATATTATATAGAGAAAATTATCAAATCTCAAATTGCTGGAGATTCGGAATAAGCCATGCATACAAGTATATGCACGTACAATGTCGTGTATTCACGTGCGCATACAGGATTTCTTTTTTCTCCAACTTCATTAACATACTCAATTATTATCAAGAACACTTTATCGAGTAAAAAATGCAATACTGAAGATATTAATTAAAAATGTATAATTAAAAGATAATGGATATAGCGTTCTAGAACATAGACGAGTCGCGCCATTATAATTTCCGCGTTGTGTCATTCTAATACATAAAGGCCTCATTAGTAAAGAAGCCCTCCGAGCGAGCATCTGACAAACTGTCCTTCACGTATAAATTTAAAACTTTTTTCTTCGGTGACAGGAAATTGTATAGTCTTTATAAACATGTTGTTGACATTTTTCTCCGCGCGTCATAAGGATTCCAAATGTGTTTATATCAGGCTTTGCCAAAACACCAAGGACTGCGAAAGTGCAAGGCAACATCCTAAACAAAAGTCATGGTGCAGCGTTTTACATATTCAGCGGGGGACATGAGTCAGGATTCATAAAAATAATGTTAAATAAGTTAAATATGTAGTTGTATTCCTCGATTTATCCAAGTGCGATGGTTGTTGCATTTGGTAATAAGTTCTCTTTGGGAACTTATTGGCCCTGTCACTGATCCTATTTAAAAAAGAATTCGAATATGGAAAAATAACAATATAGCTATATATGTAAAGGGATTTAGTGATTTAGTGTTTGTGTTGTAATTAATTAATTAATTAGTTGATATGTGAAAGTCTTTTTATGCAGAATTCGTAATTATCGTATTTTCCTCTAAAGGGGGATTTTCTAAGGAGCAAAATCTTTACACTCAAGAAAGTTCATATGGAAATCAATAAAAAAAAAAAAACAATTCAGCAAAACAACTTGATTGAACAGATATTTTGATTTCTAGTGACAGTTATTATACAAATGTACCAGTTAGTATACCAAAACAGTACGTTATTGTTCCTTATTATAATATTCTCACGAAGTTTTTCAGTTTGATTGCCTCGGTCGACAAGAGCACTTCTGTATATAAACTGAAAAAATATACTCATTAAATCATTTTTTTTTTAAATGTGGTGATCATTCAAATTTTACATCTAACAGATATTTTATTCATGAGTTCATTAAAATGTAATTATATTTGAAGTGACAATTAGGTATTATATTACAACTTTCCTTCTGTCATCTTGTGCGACAACACTATAGCATTAAACGAATTCATCTTGCTTGTAAGCGACTTTAAAATCACATAAAAGCCCCTATAGTTTCTTACATGTTATATACGGTCAAATTTCTTCCGAAGTATAAGATTCATTGCCTTAAAAATATCGCCTTTCTTTTAATATTCCAAGATTGCTCCTGTATAACAATATACCTATCTTTGATAAGCAGGATATGTGAGTTTCTAAACCTTTGAAGACATTTTCTGGAAGTAGGATATTTCACATAATTTATACAGAGAGTATTTTTAATAGGCATGTTTTCTTCACACAGTTCAGCTTGTTTAATGAATTCATATTTCGAGCGTACAAGTATCATGTGTCTCAACACGAGTCTTGAAATCGCGCTATCGTCATAAGTGCAAGTTTGTGCAATATATATATATATATATATATATATATATATATATATATATATATATATATATATATATATATATATATATATATATATATATATATATAAAATTTACGAATAATTTCATTTTTTGTCGTAGAATTTTCATCGATTATACAGCAACTTTTTCAACCCATTTTGTTTTATTTGCAACACCAGAAGCTTTCAAGCAACCTGGTTCAGTGCGAGATGTATTTCGGGTAAACATGTGACTTGTAAAAGCATATGCAAATGGAAACAAATAATATGAGATTTCAGGACTATTTCATTCAATAAAAAATATTTATTTCATACAAATAATCATCTAAAATGACTAGTCAAATGTTATACCGATAACCAACACTAATCACATCAGATTCAAACATTGTTAAAGAAAGACGATTGTGCAATGTTTAATTGAGTGAATTTTCTACGGGGTGAATATCTACTTATATATATATTGTAGATTTCCAAAACTGAATCTGTACAATAGAATGCTGGTTTCCTGTGTGGTTTAGCAGCTATATTTGTCTTAGTTTGGTGCCATATTAACAGTGCATAATGAAACCATGAAAAAATTCATCCAAATATTGGACACGATGATATGTAGGGATTTGTCTTTCCACGTATTCCCTGGGAATTTTCACCTGTAGTGTTTGCAGAGAATTCTGTTGAGAATGCTCGAAATTATGAACCGGATGACTGAGTTCACACTTCGAACACACGCGAAACTGTTCACTACTCACATATCACAGATTCGTAGATTCACTTTGTTCGTTGATTAAGAAGGAACCAAATACTTTCAGGGGTATTTTATTGTTATTGTTCTCAATGTTTTGTAAATTTTTGTAACCGTGCACATCTGATCCGCCATCTTGATTTTTGGGGTTATTAGCGTCCTCTAAGGCGCGGATCATTTCTTTTAGGTTTTTATTTTCCTCCCGTAACACCTCAATGTCGGACAGCAGTTCGTCATTTTCCAGTTGAAGTGATGCATTAGATCGCTGCCTTTTTATTGACCTGATTTCGTCCTGAAAAATGTTTTTGTCTTCTTCCAGATCTACAAAAAAAAAACCCAGAGATTCATAGGTATACAAAATACACATAAAATTAAAGCCGTTTCTATTTCTAGTTTACAGGGAGGAAAATGCGGTGGACCAGACCAGGATTCATCCCCCCCCCCTTTGAGCTCAATAAGGTACTCTACAAAGTGAGCAATGTGACCACAGGCGAAAGAACAAGTCGAACCGCCACACCATAGAAATTTGAAGCTGAATTTTCCCATCTAATTAAAATCAGCCTTTGATGTTTGCTATACCACGTATAGTTTGATGTATAAAGGACATTAAAGGTTCTTTCTTTACTTACATATGTAGAATTTTAATGATGAAATCAATTATTTAAAAAAAATACGGCAGGACAAATATGCAACTTAAAAATAAGGATCGATACAATGTTATAGCAAACAGTAATTCACTACTAATTGACAAGTGATGTACAGATAAAAAGAAAATGATTTTAATTGCTGTGCCTGGGATATAATTTTAACTAAGATCATGTTTACTTTTCAGTGGTCTTTTATACAGCCCTTGGATTTAATGTATTCTATGTACTGCAATTAATGTGATGTGCTTTCGATTTACAGAATTTGTTAACTGCCTATCAGCAATAGTTTAAGCTTTAGATTTAAAATATAGGTATATTTGCTTTTCGTGAACACATAATGCAGATATGATTGCAATTTTTGTCTGCCACTTTTAAACAAAAAAGGAGATATATTTCGAACTAAGTCCGGGTGGTAAAATAATCAGGCTTTTGTTCAGAGATTTCAGTGTAAAATGATTTTGTTACCTTTGCATTTGAGCTCGAGTCTGATCACTTGGTTCTGAAGATCAGCTCTCTCTGCTTCAAGTTCCTCTTGAACTTCCTGTTGTTCAACTAAGTCATTCTCAAGCTGAACAATGCGCAAGCTCAAAACATCTACTGTGTCATTCAGACTTGACTGCAAAGAAATCTATATTTCAAATACAAACTATAGGCAACAGAAGTTTAGTAATTTGTTTGGAGACACATGGTAAGATGAGAATGGGTTTTTTAAAAGAAAAATCATACCATATCTTTCTTGATATGGGTCTTGTAATCCTCCATTTCATCAAGCCTCAGCTCAACACTCATTCGCCGCCTGTTCAGTCGCCATTTTTCCCGCCTTAGACAGCCAATCAGCGTCCTCGCCGACTCGAGACCGTCTTTCAATCTTCTGTACAGACGAACGTTAGTGCCGCTCTCTGCTTCCTGTGCACATTCTACTTCAACAGCCTAAAATAAATAAAAATTCCAATGAAAACGAATTAGAAACTATATTAAAGATTGACCTAAACACCACGTTTTTTTATTTCAAGTTCATCGATAGTGTGGATTTTCAGCAATTAACTGTCTGCATAATTTTACTTTCGTCACATTAATTAAATTGTCAATCAGCGACGTATTTTTGCTATATGTATTTCACATCAGAGCAAGTACTGCGTGAATTTCACAGGGTTTAATCAGTACATGTATTTATTACGATCAAGAGAATTTACGCGTCAACTTGTTTGTTTTCACACAACTGAAAGTCGACCATCAGTGAATATGCACTATCTATAGTCAAAGAAATTTTCGAGTTGAAAACCTCTCTTCTTGACAATAGGGCACTTGCCTCGTTATATTTATGGTCGATCTCTTCCAAAATATCGCCGAGACAGTCGAGCTTCTCGGCCAGGTCGTCAGCGGTGTCTAGCAGACCCTCACTGCTCTTCCTGCGCATCATCACACCACTACACCTCCGGGCCGACATCGAATGGCAGTAAAGCAAGATTCAACTGTTGAAGAAAAGTTCAAACTTTCTTGAAGTTTTGACAGCTTTTGAATGAAGCACTTTAATGATTTTCAATAAATACATTGAAATATTGACTCTTGACATTGGATCATGCTGGTTGAATAAACCATTCCCTACTGATCGACTTGAGAGAGGTCGGTACGATTTTCTTTGCTTTAGAATGGAGTCTATTTTTGTGAATTTATGGAGTCCAAATATTCAAAACTTAGCCCTATTTATTTTTTTTAGAAAGCTCTTCATGAACTCTCTGGGTATTTCTGTTGATTAAGATATAATATAAATCTGTTTGAGATATGCTATGAGAATTATCTTTATATCCAATGCATTAAAACAATCTTGACTTATATCTGAAATTGTTTTATAATTTTTACAAAATATGGAAATTTATTTCAACGTAAAAGACACATTTGCATTTCTAACCGCTTTTTTCGTCGTGGTGTCTGTCACATTTTAACATCATGTCATTATTGTCCCTGACATAGACTATTCTGTTTACTTATATTGTGATAGGCTAAAAGATTTTAATGTTAGAATTACTAGTATTTTTTTTTAACTGAAATGTTCATTAACCTTGGATGATCCCAAACAAGAACATTCATAGAGTTCACATTTGTATGTATTTCATGATAAATGGAAGCCGAGGCAATAAAAAATTGCAGCTTGAGACGTTTTTGTCCTTGCAAAGTCAGACAATCTCGAGAATCACTTAAAGCATTATATTTACTTAGCGCTTCATTCAAATGTTAGATTTGCAAACGACCTAATTTTTTTTTACCATTGTTAATCTTAAGTCGTTTAATTTCACATTTGATCTTCGAATTTGTTTCCATAATTAGAAAGGATTTTGACTTTACTACAAATGCATTACATAACATGCACTTAAATTAACTGTATGTATTTTTTTTAATTCGTGATAAGAATCGGAAGCAAGGTTACGTTTGACGTCAAGAGAGTAAAGCGATTATTATTTATGAATAATTTATACCTATGCAGAGACCTGGAGTTTTCTACTTAATTAGACACAATGTATCAACAAATCTGACACATATTTAGGGGGTAATAACCTAGTGAATCTAAGGTATTATTCCGCACACAAATGGATGGCGAAAATAAGTAACTTTGGGGGAGGAGGGGGGGGGGGTGAACGGGGTCGAACTCGGAATGATCCGCACAAGTTGATAAACATTAAATGTGTGAAGTGTGTATTTTTATACCTTTATTAATCAAGGTAAAAACAACAAAACACCAATTGACATTTCTCCATTAACATGTATAAGTGCTGGAGGCTGGATGTTCGGGATCTGTTTTACAAGCTATTTAGTGATCAAAGGCTTACGACAAGTGTGATGGCTGTCATCTAAAGAACAACGATCTTACTGTTAAAAAAATATATATGGTGCTGTCAAATTACAGAGACGTTATGGCATTGACAGTTCTCATTCAAACTTGAATTGATTTTCCATTACTTAGGTTTGATAATCTGAAATAATTTATTTTCATTAGAAAAACTCCTTTTGATAGAGCATGCGTCAATGTAAAAAAAAAAAAATCGAACAAATATTACAATTGTTCGTGATTATTTTATTCTCTTGTTGAGTGGCCATAAAGTTACTGTATAGAGAGAATTGTCCTATTAATAATGATTTAGCGAATTAAACATCTCCTTTTACCAGTTACGGTGTATTTTCACCTTTTTCCAGACTAATAAAGCGTATTATGATTAATATCTGTAATAAAACACGCCCTCGTGTCGCTCATTCGTAATGGTAATCAGTGTCCTGTACGCTTATTAAATACAGCAATACACTTATTTACTGAATCCAATCATATTTGCCGAAGCTTAATTTCAATAAAAAAAGAATAATTCTGACTGCTTGTGCAGTTTAATCAATGTAAAATATGTAAGTGTAATTAGCTGTAGCACTACAAAACAGGGTGTAAATTCCATGTCCACAAATGTAAAAAAATAAATAAATAAATAATAATAAAAAAATAATAAATTTTTTTAAAAACCCACTTATTTGGAAATTCTGAAAGGAAAAAAAAAAACAAACAACATTCCTTTTAGTGAGTCAACTCATGTACGGTTTGTTCCAGAATTTACATATTGGTCACAAGTTTACCCCTTTTTCCACCCAATGTTTAGGTTTCTTATCTTTATAAGCAAAATTTTGTGCAACATTTCTTTCCTAGTTAGGAGGGTTTAACTTTAATGAATGGATGTGTAACGTGTTTGCTTCGCTGTAAAACTTAATGTCTTCTCTTTTATTCTTTTTTATAAAGGTGAAGTAATTTAGAAAATGAAAGTTAGACAAGTGCATAAATGGGGGAAAAATGATACCAAGCAGACCCAAAAAGATACTCGTTAAAACGTACCGAATGCCGTGTGTGCATTTAACATCTATGGTAGATGTTGATCAAACAGAACATAAGCACAAAGATAATTAGTTATTGATTTTATAAAATATTTATAATTTACCGTCGGGAAATTCTTCACAATCCAATTCTATATAGTAAAGAAATATTTATATAAAAATGTCGAGTTTCAACCTTAATGATTCGTCAAGGTTTGAAAAATTGACGAAAAGTATATAAAAAGTGATATCAAAAGTCAAAACTGCTGTGAAAAATTAACGAGGCAATAGTGGAAATGATATCAATTCAAAAAAAGATTAGTAAGTTAATTAATTAATATATGAAAAGCATTACAAAACTTGATGACCACAACCAAAAAATTAATGTATCACCTGCGGAGGGAGAAAAATTAAAACACCTTACCTGAGCTGGAGGTCGTCTATCAGTGAGAACAGACGGAAGTCTTCTACACTATGTCGGCACGGCCGTCATGCTTCATCGATTACTAAAAAACGATAATTCTCTTACGCAGGTGCGATATAAATAAGAGGCCATGCGTATCGTTATGACAGTAACCAATCCGTCAACGTCATATTTTGAGATGTTTTAGAGAACATAAGAGGAAAATGACAGACTATTTACCTATCTTGCATCAAAATATATATTTTTGCAGGTAATTGAGAGCATTACCGCCTTCTAGAAGTTTATCGATTTATAATTAATTTTTAAATGCAAATCATCAAACTGCAAAACAACCATGTGTGTAAAATACCTGTAAAAGAAGATGATAATTGTGTTTTATTTTTAATAAGAGTGAGGAGCATTGATAGAGATGCGTGGGTTAAATGAAGGTCTCTAAAAGACATGACGTTGTACTGTGATTAGCTGAGATTGAACAAACAACTTTGAACTTTATGCTCACATTATCTTGAAAATAACAGTTCACGAATTATGAAGAAAAAAACATTGCTTTTTGTCTCAGAGTTCATTTTCAATTTTTATTTTGCATTTGATTGATTGATTGATTGTATACTGTTTTACGCCCCATTTGAGATTTTTTTCACTCATATAGAGACGTCAACATATACCGGTGAAGTGCTTTACTTGGCACTCAGCATCGAGCAGTGAGGGTACTTTATCTTGCCAACGCCTGCCAAGACACGGGGCCTCGGCTTTTAAGGTCTCATCCGAGGGACCGATACAGTTCACTCCAAAGTACACCGAGCGCTTGGCGAAGGAACAGTTGCTACCTATTTTATCGACTTAAGTCGCGGCCGGGGTTCGAACCCATGACCGTCCGATCATGGAACAGGCGTTATACCGACTGAGCTACGGTGACGTTTTTTTTATGCATTTGAAGTTCAGTTCAAAATTATAATCAAAAGACAAATAGAAACTTAGAATTTGTTACCTTTGTGATACTTAGAAGATATTTAGATACACAATATAAACTGAAAGTTGCAGGAGCATACCGTTAATATAATCGTTTTTAGTTTAGGTTACTATAGTTTCAAAATCAGCATTTAAATCACCATCTTTTGCCCTTGGATACAGAGATATATCTTTTTTTAAGATGTTAATAAAACATCTAATTGAATGCAGAAGCAAGTCTGAAAACTCTAAGGAACGTACGTGATATGAAGAATATTTCTTACACCCTTTTCACCAATAAGGGCGAGATTTGATTACACCTGAACGAGTATATAAGTACTTTAACAAGAGGCCCAAGGGCCTTTACGGTCGTCTGAGTAATACTACAACCCTGAAAAGATTCTATGGAATGGTAAAATTATATTATAACCAAAAAAGTGAAAGAAAGAGGATGAACAAGACTCTACAAAATTGTTAATCTGGTAATCAGGAACACCTTAGAGGCTTGCCTGTATATGCCAGTACCACATTTATACTTTCACTATCACCAACATCACAATAGTCCATTTACATAATTCACAATGTTCACAGACTACCAATTCAACGATGGCCTCTCTTGGTCCTCGAAAAATATATTATGTACATATACGAGTATATAACATATTTTGTCTCATTTTATTCATCTATGATTTACATACAGTATATCTACATGGCTATTAAAAGTCTAGATCTGAAAGTATTCTTATATATTACAGTAAAAAAATCTTGTATAATTCTTTTAATTAACCTATCAATTACATTATTTACATTGATTTAATATCATAAGTAGATAACAAAGGGGAAGAATTTCTCTCAAACAGAGCATAAATCATAATAGAATACCACACTAAAACCGGGCCCCTTGTCTCATGGGTCACATCGTCAGACACCCACAGTTGATCTCGTCTTTTACTTATTATCCATGGGCAAACTCGCTGAAATATCATCGTTTATTTTTGCAAAGTTGTCCATTATAGACAACCAATCAGAAAGTTGGAATTATTCAATTTTGAAAATACGTTAACTTCATTAGTTTGCTATTCATGCTAATGTCGTGACGCCGTTAAAACATGAAATTTTAAAATGATAAAGACAAGTCGTACATGGTGAATGGATTTGTTTGCAACCGGTTTGTTATTGCCGAACACACGTATATAACGTAAACTGTGATTCGTTGATATGCCATCACGATTATGTGCAGCAGCCAATCAAATGACCTGAGCATTTTAATTACATACGACGATATATCAGCGAGTTTGCCCACTGGTGATAAGTGAAAGACGAGATTGCCCGTGGGTATCCGACGATGCAGGGGACACGAATTTCACAACTTTGAAAGAAGAAGAAGCACTATTTTTCATCATAGCCATGCACTAAGATTCTATGTAGAGCAGAAGATTTTTCAAAGAATTAATGCATTTTCACTATGTGATCAAAGGAACCCCGCCCTAACTCCAGAACCCCTGACCAAAGGGCAATTAATTTCACAACTTTTGAAGAAACACTAACTAGTACTCTTGCTTATAATACCTAGGTACTTGTAGCATGTTTGGTAAATACTCATAAGCATTGAAGAAGATTTTCAAGGAATTAACGGTATTTTACTACATTATCAATGGAGCCCCACACTAAGTCCAAAACCCTAACACAGGGGCAATGATTTTCACAATTTTTGAAGAAGTATTCTTGCTCATAATACGTTAAAAGTAACCATGCGCTTAGCTTGATTTCTAAATTTCCAGGAGCAAAATATCCAGGGTCTAAGACCCAAGAGCTATAAATTTCACAATTTCGTAAGAAGCATTCTTGCTCATTAAAAGCATGCACTTAGTTTGTGTTGTTCATATTTTCAAGGAATTAATGCATTTTCACTATATTACCAATTTAGGCCAGTCGCCCAGCAGTGGTTAGAGCAATTGCTCTAAAGTCGCGGAGTAAGGAGTTGTTCCTTACAAATCCCACTGCGGGACGTGGAGACTGGTCCTTCGGATGAGACCGTATAAATCGAGGTCCCGTTTCGCAGTAGGTGCTGGTACCAAAAAGACCCCTCACTGCCAGAAGGCCGTAAGTGCTGAGTACAGGTATGAATTTACAGCCCTCCGCCGGCAAATGGTGGCGTCTCAATATGAGTGAAAAATTCTTTAGGGAACGTTTAGTAAACATACATACAAACAAACTTGAAAGGGACATGGATACAGTTTATGTCCTTCGAAAGAATGGAAGCGTACATAGCGAGGACATTCCCCATCTCTGAAAAAAAAGACATTTCTCAATTCTTAAAGTTCAGGAAAAGTTATACATTTTTCAAAATGTGTATTGTCAATATCCTCTTTTACAAATTTGCTTACTTTATTGAATAGTTTATCATATTGATAAACAATAATTTATTTTCACGTTTTTATGGTATGTGAAAGAAAAAAAAAAAGCTTCACACATGATTCGAACTCTCTCCAATTCTACGCCACGAAGTCTTGTTATCAATGGTGCTTGTCAGTCTGATTTAAACAAACGAGTTTGTTGAAGCGTAATTTTTTTCTCCAGAAATGTTCGATTTTTACCTAGAATGGGTTCCGATTCCATTTTTGAAACATAACCTAGATTTTACATTTACTTTTCCGTCATATAAACGTTAATGTAGAACGGAGACTTGACCCATTCACATTCAGAAATCATTTTTTATGGCTCAAATAACCTCATTTTTTTTTATTAAATATGTTATACTGGCAAATTTACAAAAACAAATTATCAACCAAATAAGTTATTCAATGGAAAAAAATGAATCAATTTATTGAAGACACCAATACTAAAACATAATTTTATAAAAATTTAACTTTTCCTTGAACTTTGAAAATTGATAAAAATATTGTCACAGAGAGGAGGGGGATTGTTTTCGTCTTGTACGCCCTACTTCTTCGGTAGAATTGACTGACTTGCTATATTGCCCTAGCTGTAGAACTGTAGTTCGTTGGTCTGAAAAATAAAGGGGTTGACCACCAGAGAGCTACAGTGCAAGAGGCCCAAGGGCCTTAACGGTCACCTGAGTATAATACAACAATGTAAAGGATCCATAAAAGTATAAAACAAAATTAACTGATAGTTGAAACTGATAGTTGCCCGAGAATTTCAAAAATCTGATTGATCTCCATGGGATCCTACTTGGTTTTCCCAAGTCTTACAGGGATGATGATGAATGCAAAACATACAATTTCAATGGACACTTGCCTAGTGTTTAAGGTATTCAATATATACAGAGATGTTTGTGTCACAATTAAGTACATAAAGAGAGACCTGGCTATACAGTTTGGCTATTTGCCACTAACTACATGTCTCATAGTCACCTTGGCTCTCTGTGATCACTTTAATAAAGTATAAAACAACTTTATGCAGTCTCTTGCCAACAAATTTCTTATCTCCATGACTTTACCTTACAATAAATCACCAATTGACAAACGGGGCACCTCAGTGTATACGCACAGTGCACAAATGGCCCTTTTGCTACATAAATTTTATCAAAAATTTTTGAAATCGATATAACGAATTGTCTAATTTGCTATAACGAATTTAATTCGTTATAACAGTTTCTTTGAATGCGTTACAATGAATTTAATCTGTTATAACAAATTTGCGAATTCGTTATGACGAATTTATGACGAATTAAATTCATGTTAACAAATTCAGCAATCAGGGCCTATAGAAATATATAATATAAATGAATTCGATGTAACGATTTGTCGAATTCGTTTTAACGAAGTTAATTCGTTATAACAAATTAAAGAATTCGTTTTATCGAATTTAAGTTGTTATAATAAGTTATAACGAATTTAATTCCTTATCACAATTTTTTCAATTCGTCATAATGAATTCGACAAATTTGTTAAAACAGATTAAATTCATTATAACACATTCTAAGAAACTGTTACAATAAATTAAATTCGTTATAGCAAATTCGACGATTCGTTATATCGAATTTGAAAATATATTTTGATAGGTCCTAAATGGGATTCCGTACATTATAACGAATTTATAAAATCTGTAATAACAAATTCGATTCATTCAAACGAATACTAAAATTGTTATAACTAATGAAAATGGTTCTTGTAAATTTGACAATTTGTAACTGTATTCAGAATTCAGAATATTTTTGTCGCCGGCGTGGTGCAGTGGTTAGAGCGTCTGCTCTCGAGTCGCGAAGTAAGGAGTTGATCCTTACGTCGCGGGTTCGAATCCCACTGTGGGAGGTGGAGACCGGTCCTTCGATGAGACCGTATAAACCGAGGTCCTGTGTTGCAGTAAGTGCTGGCACGAAAAAGATCCCTCACTGCTCAATGGCCGTAAGTGCCGAGTATAGGACAAAATTTGCAGCTCTCCACCGGCAAGTGGTGGCGTCTCCATATGAGTGAAAAATTCTCGAGAGGGACGTTAAACAACAAACAAACAAACAAACAGAATATTTTTTGAAGGGTCCTTAATGGGATTCCATATTAAAACATGTCTTAGATTTTCGCTTAAATACGGAAGCCCATTTAGGACCTATCAAAAATATTTTCAAATTCGATATAACGAATTGTAGAATTTGTTATGACGAATTTAATTCGTTATAATAATTTCTTTGAATTCATTATAACGAATTTAATCTGATACAACAAATTTGTTGAATTCGTTATAACGAATTAAAAAATTGTTATAACGAAATAAATTCGTTTAAACGAATTCTACAATATGTTATAACAAATTTAATTCGTTATAACGAATTCAACAATTTGTTTTAACGAATTTAATTCGTTAAATCAAATTCAACAATCAGAGCCTATAGAAAAAAAATATGTATGAATTCGATATAACGATTTGTTGAATTCGTTTTAACGAATTTAAATCGTTATAACAAATTAGAGAATTTTTGAATTCGATATAACGAATTGTTGAATTTGATATAACGAATTTAATTCGTTATAACAAGTTTCAGAATTCGTTATAACGAATTTAATTCGTAAAAACAAACTTTTAGATTTGTTATAACGAATTCAACAAATTTGTTGTAACAGATTAAATTCGTTATAACGAATTCAAAGAAACTGTTATAACGAATTGAATTCGTTATATCAAATTCAACAATTCGTTATATCGAATTCAAAAATTATTTTTCATAGGTCCTAAATGGGCTTCCGTACTTAAACCAGTTCATTTCGTTATAACAATCCTTATAACAAATTAAGTAATTTAACGAATTCAAAGAAACTGATGTAACAAATTAAATTCGTTATAATAAATAAAAACAATTCGTTACATCGAAATCAAAAATATTTTTGATAGATAAAAAATAGCATTCCATACGGACGCCCATTTGGGACCTATCAAAAATATTTTTGAATTCGATATAAGGAATTATCGAATTTGTTTTAACGAATTTAATTCGTTATAATTTAATTTTGTTTGTATTCTAACCTCTGATTGGTTAATATCCAAAAAGGAACACAAATTATTTCTGTATTACCTGGTTTGGTATGGGGACACACCCCCCCTGACAACCAGCTGAATCATCTGTATCCAACAATCCTCTCATTTCCAGTCCTCGGGATTCATGGAAAATTCCAGATTTAATGAATGTACCAAACAATAATTCGATCTTACCACGTGTAAACAAACAACAAGGCTGCTAGGCCTATGTATCAGTTTTTACCTCCCCTCGCTTCCCATCATTTCCGGTACTTCCGTCACTACGGTTGTATTATTGAGCGGCAAATTTGAACTAATAAAAAGCAACGAAATTTTACACCCATAGTTATTTGATGATTTTAAAATTAAATTATAAGGAATGACTCTTATTCTTAGCTAAATTATTCGCGTATAACCTGGTTTGGGTCAGTTTACGCTGTTTTATAATCCGCTTCGCGGGTAGATGCGAAGTCGAGAGAGCGATACACTTTAACCTTCGAAGCTTCGCACTTTCGCTTTCACGTTTTACTTTTGTGGAACACGTTAATTTTAGTGCGCCGTCACAATAATCTAGCGCATGCGTACCAATAACATCCGAGAGAAAAAATACTGGCTCAAAAAATTAAGGCAATCTCGCCTTCGCACTCGCGCCAACGGAACACCATAACATTTTTACAACAAATACATAGGAACAGGATAACTACACACTATAACAGAGTATAGTCAGAGCACTAAACTTTTCGAGAACAGTAAACATTAACAAATAACTATTAACAATAAGTTTTAAAAAGTGCAGTAGTGCACCATACATAAATACTCATAACAAAAACAAACAACAATAAACAATAAATAAAATGCAAGTTTAAAATACTCGTAGCAACAACAAATAATCATCTTCAGTTAATCAACAATGTGCAAGTCTGTTGAATTCAAGTCTGAATTAGATTCCACATGTTTAAATACCCATTACAATAACGATTTACTCACTATAGTATATAAACAAAATGCAAGTTTGATAAATGCAAGTTTAGATTCGATGCCACATATATACTCAAAGCTATAAAAAAAATATTTATATAATGTAAATAAACAAATTGAAAGTTTGAAAATGCAATTTTTAAAATTTTAAAACAGATACCACATTTTTAAATAACACATAGATAATAATATAAGTGTACGTTTGGTGATTGCAAGTTTGAATAAGATGTCACATATAAAAATACTCGTAGCAAGAGCAGATTAGTATTAATTACTTATCTTTAGTGAATGAACAACATTCAAGTATGGTAAAGGCAAGCTTGATAAGCTATACATATTAATGAATACTCCTAAAAATGACAAATAACTAGCTACAGTACTGTAAATAACAAAAGTGCAAATTTGGTCAATGCAAGTTTGGATAACGTAACAAAATTTAAAAATACTCATTACAATAACTATATACAGTACATAAACAAATGTGCAAGTTTTGTCAATGCAAGCTTGGATTACATATATATTACATATTTAAGTACTTATTACAAGAACATTATACAATAAATAAGCAGAAATGCAAGTTTGGTCAATGCATGCTTGGATTACATACCACGTATATAAATACTCATTACCAAAATTATATACAATTAATATACAAAAGTGCAAGTTTGGTCAAAGCAACATTGGAATACATACCACTTACAAATACTAGATACAATAACTATATTCAGTAAATAAGAAAAAGGACAAGTTTAGTAACTCAAGTTTGGATTATATACCACATATTTTAATGATCATTATAATAACTAAATATAGTAGATAAACAAAAGTGCAAGATCGGGACCTCGAGAATGGATTGCATACCAATTATATATAAACCATTATAATTACTTTAAAATACAGTAAATAAAAAACTTGTGCAAGTTTGGCAAATGCAAGTTTGATTTATATGCCAAATATTAAAATACTCACTACAATAACTATATACAGAAGACAAACAAAAGTGCAAGTTTGGTAACGCAAGTTTGGACAACAAATTACATATAGAAATACTCGTTACAATAACTATACACAGTAAATAAACAACAGTGCAAGTTTAGTAACGCAAGTTTGGATAACATACCACATATTATACAGTTATTGACTGAGTATGAAGGCTACATATGATTTGTTGGACCTGAAGGTGAAAATTTGCCCGAGGCCGCAGGCCGGGGATAACATTTTCACCTTCAGGTCCAACAAATCATATGTTGCCCGAATCCCAGTCTATAACTGTTTTGTTATACCCTTCACTTAAGATAGATCAATGAAAATTAAAACCCTCATATACTCAGTAATTAAACAATTTCTTTATAAGTAATATTTTGGCTTTTTGAATAAAAATGACAACAACAAAGAATGAAAAAAAAATCATTAAACTATTATAGCACAGAAATTATTTATCACAAAACATTATTTTTCCCGTGACGCCATCTTTTAAATAGCATACGCGGTAACTCTTGAAACTTCGGCTATTTCCGTGTCGCCGATATTGAACGACGGCTAATTACTTGTGACGTAGCAGTGACGTTGCGGTCTAACAATTCTTATGTTGGACTGACAGACCGGTCAACAATGAAATTGTTAGACCGATGAAATTTTTTTTACTTTGTTGGACATTTTGTTTGTAATAAATATATAGAAAGATATTTATAAGGGTATAACAAATATAAATACTTATTACAATAACTATATACAGTAAATAAACAAAAGTGCAAGATTGGTCAATGCAAGCTTGGAATACTTACCACAAATGTAAATACTCAATAAAATAACTATACACAGTAAATAAAATAAGTGCAAGTTTGGTCAAACTTGTATTACGTACCACATATATAAATATTCATTACAATAACTATATAAATTACATAAACAAAAGTGCAAGTTTGGTCAAAGCAAGCTTGGTAACATACCACATACACAAATACTCATTTTAAAAACTATACACAGTAAATAAACAACAGTGCAGGTTTGGTCTTTGCAAGGTTGGATTACATACCACATTTCTAAATACTTATTACAATAACTATTTACAATAAATAAACAAAAGTGCAAGTTTGGTAATGCAAGTTTGGATTATATACCACGTATATAAATACCTATTACAATAACTTACAATAACTATATACCGTAAATAAACAAAAGTGCAATGTTGGTAATTCAAGTTTGGATTATATACCACGAATATAAATACTTATTACAATAACTATACACCGTAAATAAACAAAAATGCAAGGATGGTAATGCAAGCTTGGATTACATACCACGTATATAAATAATTATTACAATAACTATTAACGTAAATAAACAAAAGTGCAAGGTCGGTAATGCAAGTTTGGATTATATACCACGTATATAAATACTTATTACAATAATTATATACCGTAAAAAAAGTGCAAGGTTGGTAATGCAAGTTTGGATTACATACCACGTATATAAATATTTATTACAATTACTATATACCGTAAATAAAAAAAAGTGCAAGGATGCTAATGCAAGTTTGGATTTCATACCACGTATATAAATACATATTACAATAATTATACATAGTAAATAAACAAAAGTGCAAGGTTGGTAATGCAAGTTTGGATTACATACCACGTATATTATACATTTATTGCATGATAGTGAGGGAAATATGAAGATTTATTCAGCCAAGAAATATCATATTCCCCGAGGGCTTCGCCCGAGGGGAATATGATATTTCTTGGCTGAATAAATCTGCATGTTTCCCGAACATTCATGCAATGAATTGTTTATTATACCGAAACAAGCAAAAACTTTGAAATAAACATAAACTTTCAAATTCGGCACCGCTCTCAAATTCACTTTCATTTTTAACGTAAAGTTACTGAAACCCTTTGACACATCACAAATCATTAATTTTGTGACGTAAACCAGGCTATTGTGACGTCTATTACTCTCGGGAGTTTTCTTTCAACGAATGATAACTATTGCGGGAAAATGCACTAGGTATCCGAAGAGGGGAAATATGATGAAAAGCATGCCGACGACCGTGAAATATGAAGTTTTATGGCCCGATCACGTGATAATCTAGAACCAATCAGATAGCGCGTTGTGTAGAATAATTATAATGAGGTATAATAAAAATACTTATTACAATAACTATAAACCGTCAATAAACAAAAGTGCGAGGTTGGTAACGCAAGTTTGGATTACATACCACGTATATAAATACTCATTACCAAAATTATATACAATTAAAATACAAAAGTGCAAGGTTGGTAATGCAAGTTTGGATTTCATACCACTTATATAAATACATATTTCAATAATTATACATAGTAAATAAACAAAAGCGCAAGGTTGGTAACGCAAGTTTGAATTACATACCACGTATATAAATATTTATTACAATTACTATATACCGTAAATAAAAAAAAGTGCAAGGATGCTAATGCAAGTTTGGATTTCATACCACGTATATAAATACATATTATAATAATTATACATAGTAAATAAACAAAAGTGCAAGGTTGGTAATGCAAGTTTGGATTACATACCACGTATATTATACATTTATTGCATGATAGTGAGGGAAATATGAAGATTTATTCAGCCAAGAAATATTATATTCCCCGAGGGCTTCGCCCGAGGGGAATATGATATTTCTTGGCTGAATAAATCTGCATGTTTCCCGAACATTCATGCAATGAATTGTTTATTATACCGAAACAAGCAAAAACTTTGAAATAAACATAAACTTTCAAATTCGGCACCGCTCTCAAATTCACTTTCATTTTTAACGTAAAGTTACTGAAACCCTTTGACACATCACAAATCATTAATTTTGTGACGTAAACCAGGCTATTGTGACGTCTATTACTCTCGGGAGTTTTCTTTCAACGAATGATAACTATTGCGGGAAAATGCACTAGGTATCCGAAGAGGGGAAATATGATGAAAAGCATGCCGACGACCGTGAAATATGAAGTTTTATGGCCCGATCACGTGATAATCTAGAACCAATCAGATAACGCGTTATGTAGAATAATTATAATGAGGTATAATAAAAATACTTATTACAATAACTATAAACCGTCAATAAACAAAAGTGCGAGGTTGGTAACGCAAGTTTGGATTACATACCACGTATATAAATACTTATTACCAAAATTATATACAATTAATATACAAAAGTGCAAGGTTGGTAATGCAAGTTTGGATTTCATACCACTTATATAAATACATATTTCAATAATTATACATAGTAAATAAACAAAAGCGCAAGGTTGGTAACGCAAGTTTGAATTACATACCACGTATATAAATACTCATTACCAAAATTATATACAATTAATATACAAAAGTGCAAGGTTGGTAATGCAAGTTTGGATTTCATACCACTTATATAAATACATATTACAATAATTATACATAGTAAATAAACAAAAGTGCAAGGTTGGTAACGCAAGTTTGGATTACATACCACATATATAAATACTTATTACAATAATTATACATAGTAAATAAACAAAAGCACAAGGTTGGTAATGCAAGTTTGGACTACATACCACGTATATAAATACTTATTACAATAACTATATACCGTAAATAAACAAAAATGCGAGGTTGATAACGCAAGTTTGGATTACATACAACGTATATAAATACTTATTACAATAACTATACATCGTAAATAAATAAAAGTGCAAGGTTGGTAATGCAAGTTTGGATAACATACCACGTATATAAATACTTATTACAATAACTATATACCGTCAATAAACAAAAGTGCAAGGTTGGTAATGCAAGTTTGGACTACATACCACGTATATAAATACTTATTACAATAACTATATACCGTAAATAAACAAAAGTGCGAGGTTGGAAATGCAAGTTTGGATTACATACCACGTATATAAATACTCATTACCAAAATTATATACAATTAATATACAAAAGTGCAAGGTTGGTAATGCAAGTTTGGACTTCATACCACGTATATAAATACATATTACAATAATTATACATAGTAAATAAACAAAAGTGCAAGGTTGGTAACGCAAGTTTGGATTACATACCACGTATATAAATACTCATTACCAAAATATATACAATTAATATACAAAATTGCAAGGTTGGTAATGCAAGTTTGGATTACATACCACGCATATAAATACTTATTAGAATAACTATATACCGTAAACAAAAGTGCAAGGTTGGTAATGCAAGTTTGGATAACATACCACGTATATAAATACTTATTACAATAACTATATACCGTAAATAAACAAAAGTGCGAGGTTGGTAACGCAAGTTTGGATTACATACAACGTATATAGATACTTATTACAATAACTATACATCGTAAATAAATAAAAGTGCAAGGTTGGTAATGCAAGTTTGGATAACATACCACGTATATAAATACTTATTACAATAACTATATACCGTCAATAAACAAAAGTGCAAGGTTGGTAATGCAAGTTTGGATTACATACCACGTATATAAATACTCATTACCAAAATTATATACAATTAATATACAAAAGTGCAAGGTTGGTAATGCAAGTTTGGATTACATACCACGTATATAAATACTCATTACAATAACTATATACCGTAAATAAACAAAAGTGCAAGGCTGGTAATGCAAGTTTGGATTACATACCACGTATATAAATACTTATTACAATAACTATACATAGTAAATAAACAAAAGTGCAAGGTTGGTAATACAAGTTTGGATTACATACTACGTATATAAATACTTATTACAATAACTGTATATCGTCAATAAACAAAAGTGCAAGGTTGGTAACGCAAGTTTGGATTACATACCACGTATATAAATACTCATTACCAAAATTATATACAATTAATATACAAAAGTGCAAGGTTGGTAATTCAAGTTTGGATTCCATACCACGTATATAAATACATATTACAATAATTATACATAGTAAATAAACAAAAGAGCAAAGTTGGTAACGCAAGTTTGGATTACATACCACGTATATAAATACATATTACCAAAATTATATACAAATAATATACAAAAGTGCAAAGTTGGTAATGCAAGTTTGGATTTCATACCACGTATATAAATACATATTACAATAATTATACATAGTAAATAAACAAAAGTGCAAGGTTGGTAATACAAGTTTGGATTACATACTACGTATATAAATACTTATTACAATAACTGTATATCGTCAATAAACAAAAGTGCAAGGTTGGTAACGCAAGTTTGGATTACATACCACGTATATAAATACTCACTACCAAAATTATATACAATTAATATACAAAAGTGCAAGGTTGGTAATGCAAGTTTGGATTACATATCACGTATATAAATACATATTACAATAATTATACATAGTAAATAAACAAAAGTGCAAGGTTGGTAACGCAAGTTTGGATTACATACCACGTATATAAATACATATTACTTTAATTATACATAGTAAATAAACAAAAGTGCAAGGTTGGTAACGCAAGTTTGGATTACATACCACGTATTTAAATACTTATTACAATAACTATATACCGTAAATAAACAAAAGTGCAAGGTTGGCAATGCAAGTTTGGATTACATACTACGTATATAAATACTTATTACAATAACTATACACGGTAAATAAACAAAAGTGCAAGGATGGTAATATATTAATGCAAATTTGGACTTCATACCACGTATATAAATACTTATTACAATAACTATACACCGTAAATAAACAAAAGTGCAAGGTTGGTAATGCAAGCTTGGATTACATACCACATATATAAGTACCAATGACAATATAAATTTCAAGAATTAGAAATTCAAGTTTGAGTTCAATTACTTGTTTAAATAAGAAGTAGCTACATACAGTAAATAAACTAAATGCGAGTTTGGAAATTGCAATTTTGAATTAGACGTCACATGTTTAAATACCTGATCATAACAATTTGAAAGATTAACTATATACATGTGTAAGCTACATGTACGTCTATACATGCACATGTATTCAATACAAAAACCAATTGAAAACACTTTCACTTTGTACAATATTACTAACAATTATATGACAGTGTAAATGTTTACAAGAAAAAAAATAAAAGCTGTTGTTGATTTTTGTCCTAATACTTCAGTTGGATCCTGAATCCTGCTTTTGCATTTACTTTGCTTCTTTGCCAAGTGAATACCCAGGATCCTGGCGATTGTCTCCTCTTCACTGAGTGGTCGTCCACCATCTGCCCCTACCTCATCTATGGCACCTGTCAAAAATACTGACACAAGATTAGTACAGTTCCAAATCAATTGAAAGAAGAAATGTAAAATCACATCAAAATCATATGAAAAATACAAATGAGAAACATACAAATTCAAAGGAAAATGGCAAAAGGGTTGTTGGTAATAGGAAGGGTAGGGAGTGAATAGGAGACAGAAAATGGTTTATAGTTTGCACATGTAGTTATGTCTAGTTTTTAAGATAGAAACCAAACATTTTCCAAGCTCTCTGGTTGCTATGTGGCTCCCTGGTTGCTATGTGGCTCCATGGTTTCTAAGTTGCTCTAAGTGTACTGCTGCTTCTGGAAGGCATGTTGCTCCACATCCTGTCATCTGAAAAGTTTGAGGCATAAAGGGGTTTATTATTATTATGTGGATGTTTTACATGATTAAATCCAGGAAATTTTCCTCGGAGATGGTGGCAGGAGTCAAGAGAAAGTTTGAATTGATTATAAATTGAGTAATATTATACTATAGTTTTAAATATATTTAGATCTATAAGAACAGATCGTTTTTAACTGCATAAAATTCCACAGAATTAGAACTCTTTAGTGTGCAGTGTTTTGAGGAATTCTAAAATGAGAACAGTAGGCTATTTTACATATAGCAATCAGGCAATGGTTCGTAATTTCAACTTTCAATTAAATAAACACGTACATAAACAACACAAATAAACATGATAAAGCCGTCGAGACAGGTGGGATTTGGTTCTGATTCGCACTCCTCTTTAGAAGAAAAGTCCAACATACATCACCCATTTGCGAAAAGTCATTCATTATTTATGTGTAAATCCTCTGGACTTTTTAAAATCTTTTATGCGTGGAAAATGACTTTTTGATTTCACCAGAAACGGCACAAATGGTACCCATTAATAAATATAAAAATATCTGGCTCAGGAGACGGATACCCCTTCTCGACTGTCCTCTACACCCCCTTTTTAGTTTAAAACTTTGGACAAAACCCGATTCCTTTTTTTGTCTCATATACGGAAACAGTTACACACAATTACATGTACTGATGTATGCATTCTCCAAATCCGATATGACTGTTCGTTTAACTTTACCTGTTTACTATTGAACCAGATTGTGTTACTACTGAAATCTGTCTCCCTTTCTAAAAAAGTAAAAGTTCATACCCTGAGTAATGGCATTAATTTCTATAATTAATACATACAAAAACCAATACTTAGTATGTCGTGTCTGCAGATTCATTGAAATTGAAGACTGTCCACCATGATGGTGACCATGAGATTAAAACTGAGTTCTGTTCACGTAACCGGAAGTGGTTCCACATCCGCTTTCTTATTAATAAATGTGAGGGAATTCCAGATTAAATCATATTTGAACAAATATTATAGGTAGATCAAATAATATTAATTGTTATTATAAACATGTGTAAATGAGTATTTTCATTAAACAAGGACATAATCTATTTTCGTATAGGAGAGAGAGAGAGTTGCACGTGAAAACTTATTTGTAATGGACATGCAGTTCAACAATTTAACATATGCCAAAGTACTTAGTAAGCCAAAACAAAAACCAAAACAAAAACCAAAAGAATCCACTAGTTATATACTGCAAATAATGCCGAATGCAAACGTACATGCATCAATATAATATACAATGTACATGTATACGGCGTAAAAGTGCGGACAACTTACATGTACATCTTTTGAAGAAGCAAACAATAAGATAATATGGTCTGTCTCAGTATCTGTTCATGTAATCCAAAGGTAAACACGTGGTTACAAGTGAGCACACTTAGTCCGTGCTGAGCAGAGAAAACCTTGAAGGGCATTATAATTCGCAAAGAGAAAGAATGTTTTAAAAAATAAAACTATTTCTTATTCTGGTAGTACCCTCTCAAAGAATAGTCTGATGACTTTTTTCTTGCCAAAGGATTTGTATTTGGTTGGGGTGCCCCCCCCCCAAAAAAAAATGCTTTCTATCAGGCTCATATAGCAACGGTTTTATAAGTGGGATGGCCTTTCTCTTCCTTTTTTCAAATCCTGAAATTTTCCAGTATTAGACTTTACAGTAACAAAAAATTGGGGGGAGAGGCAACCGACATCTAAATGAAAATTTATATAACACAAAAGAATATACTCAGGAAAAAGTGGGGCGGGCCCCCTACCCTATCCCCCTCTCCCATGCGTTCTATGAGCCTGTCTATGGACCAGCAAATAGAGGTGAGAAAAAATTCTATAATGCCAGGTCCGGTTTCGTTTACGTGATTGTGTTTTGAAATCAGATACTCAGGAAATTTAAATTTCGCATAAATAAGACAGGTTTTAGTCAGTATTTAAGTCCAGGGTATCTCATCAAAGACTTGTATTGAGGCAGAGGGAGTAGACGTTGACTATGGTGTCGAACACAGGCCCGTAGGTAGCAATTTCATTGGAGGGAGGCAACCTAAGATGGAGAAATTCCGGCTTAAAATTGACAAGCCAAAAAAAAAGTCATTGGACGTTTTGAGAAAGCACAACCGCATATTAGCTTTGATTTTTAATGTGTAGTTTACGTACTGTATACTGGCAAATTTATATTGAGGAGGCATTACGAATCAGATTAGCCTTGTTTTCTATATAATAAAGTATATACATGTACTGAAAAAATTAGTGGGCCTCTTGCCCCCTCCATCGTTTCCTTTTCCTCGAAGCATGAAACGCCATAAAAATCAACGGCGACAGCGACGGGGTCCATATAGCTAAAAAAAAAAAACTTTTGTATTAAATTAATACATGTTTTATAAAATCACCGATGGAAACATACATGTATGACACTGGAAATAATATTGATACAGTGCAGCGTACAGGACATAGGATATAGTGCCTATATATGTTTAGATTTCTTAAACACACAACGTTTAATATGTTTATTTATTTGATTGTATTATATATACTTTTCCTGTCAGATTTTTAAAACTAATACTGTACACTCAATCTCATTTTAAAATTCCTTTAGCTTCAGATTTTATCGTGAAAAGCAAACTCCGCAAGATAGAAGAGAATCTACGAGAGAGCTGGAGAATGTCACCTCACTTTTCAAACTGAATATTATTAAAAGGTTTTGTAAACAGAGCGATAAATTCATCAGTCAATTTTTGATCTGTCTATTTTTTAATGCGCCTTGAAATAATGGCCTCTTTGTATAGTGATTTAGTTTATTAACGTTGATGAGTTGTAATTAACCACATTTAACCTTAAGTTCACCCTTTATTACTCATATATATACATCACTTGTATTTGGTTTCTAACTTTGTTTCAAGGATAAACTGAATCTGTTTAGATTGTTCCTTCTGACCACAGTTTTGTTTAAATTCTTAAAACGAAAATAAATCCAATTTGAACAGTTTGGTCCATTTCTGTAAAGACTCAGAGTAGCTAAGAAGGCAGATGTGTGTTGACAGGAGTTATCTTATATGCCATGCCTTTAACTCGTGAAATAAAGATAACATGCTTCTCAGTTAATATTTTGGGAATTTGGGGGGGGGGGGGTCTCCTGAACTTCCGCGCTTCATAATGCACAGTGTATCGAAGCGTGTTTACAAACAAACCTAGAGAAGAACAAGTACCTGATAAATTGCAAGGTGAGCATGATTTTTGACACACAAACATGGTGAGTTAACGTAATTATCATTCTGCATATTCTGCTGAATAAGTGTCAATTGTCTGTATTAAAATTGTATGAATATTTAAGGAAAAATTTAAAAAACGCAATCGTTTGCTCACATATTTACACATGCATGTAACGTTTGTACGTCGTTTATAGTCCACAAGAGATATAATTATTTCCCTAGATGGCAAATATTGAAAATTATGATACAGAACAATGCCATGTATGCTTCGGAGTTTTATATCTAAATGTTAAGGTTTGAAATTACACAATTTAATAGCCATTCTCTGTAACCACTTAAACTTTTGTGGCACGCATAGTCACAGATTTTTTTCAAATTTGGCTAGAATTTACCACCTTATAAACTACTCCAAAAAATATTGTTAGATCATATGAATGTTGAGTAGTTACCATGGAAACGGTGTCTAAAGTTGATTTTTTCTGAAAAAATGCAATTTTTGGGAATTTCAATCAATGAAATGCGGCTACTTCAATTCATGATGCTCACAAAAATAAAAAGTATGACATCTGATTTTAAAAGGCATTTAAAAACATTGTTGGTATTCAGTCTATAAATATAAGAAATCTATGATTAAAATAGCAGACATTAATTTAAAAATTGAATTATCCCCCTTTGATAATTGTGAGCTCTTTAGTGCGAGAGATAAAAAAATCATTGGACAAAACTGACTGGAAGTTGTTTACATTATCAACATGTATCCTGGATTCCAAGTAAAATCAAGTGTTTTTTTTCTGTTTATTTAATGTGCATACAAATTTTAACCTCTTTGTTTATTTCCTGCATGCAAAAGAATAATTTTGATGAGTGAACATTGGCGAAATGTAAAAGACCACATGGTACAGGAAATCAGCTCTGTGCACATTCATGATATTGAAGCCTATTTAGCCTCAAGGTCTTAGGAGTTTTAAAATGGGGATAAAAGATAAACTTGAGATATCAGAATTATATTGAATTGGTTGTAAGAAGAGGTACAATGTCTCAATCAGAGTGATATATTATAATGAATACAGCCTTAGAAAGTCAGTGCCTTTTTAAAACAAATGTGGAAAAAAAAAAAACAGAACTGAATTATAATGTGAGAGAACTAGGCTATTGATTTACCTAAATAATTAAAGTCAAGCTACATTTACATGTTTGTACAGAACTGGAAGTTGAAGTTGAATATTGAATGATGTATGTAAGTTGATGTCTGTCATTAAAGGGATGACAATTTGATGCGGGGGGGGGGGGGGGCTACAAATTTTAGAAACTAAAGTCCGTTCTTGAAAATGTTGAAAATAAATAATCTGTCCTCAATTGGCAGGAAAATATTAAATAATCCATCTTTGATAAGTGCTACAACCTCCAACCCAAAGGCACTTGTTTCGGTAATAATTTTTTAACCCATATTATAATAAGTATTATTATTATACTATGGGTTAAAAAAATTATTCCCGAAACAATTTCCTACCCCCCCCCCCAAATAAAGTTTGGGCGTTTTCCCTTGGGGCGGGATGGATTGTTTATTTAATTTTCAGACTTTTTTCAGTGAAGCAAAAAATACATAATCTGTCCTGGATCATATTGGAAATAAATAATCTGGCGACCGTTTCACTAACAGATCGTAGCTCGTAAACGTAGACGTAAATGTGAACGTAGCACGTAAGTGCGTTTCACTAAGAGTTACGATTTGCGAGTTACGATTAAAGTTGATCGTAAGTCTACGAGTAGTCAGGGGCACTCTTAAGATACTTAAGTGCAAGTAATTTCATGAAAAAAAGCAACACAAAACAGAAATATAAGCAAGATTCCAAAAGATTGTCACTTTTACTTTCCTACTGCCTGCTTTCCTTGCAAGTAAATTGTGAAGACCGAGTCCGATCTTAAATACACGCTAAAACATACTTGCAATGAAAAAAAATGCGTTAAAAGTTTAATATTTCTTTTTTGAGCTTATCTATTTACAATTTTTATTTCAAAATAATACTCGTGTATTCTATAATGAAACCCTGTGCATATTCAATCATCATGGCATCTTTATTTTTTCTTTATTTAGTTGCTCTCTGAGAAGTGGTTGAAGCAGAAAAACTGTCGAAATAATACATATTAATATAGGCAGGGATCTATATACTAAGTATATACGTCCATGATAGAAGTAATTCATTTTTAAAAATACTTTGACAAACCTGCATATGGGGAGTATCGACAATATTTAAAAAAAAAAAAACAATATTATTTAAAAAATTCAATATTGAAAGTAGAATTAAATAAATAAACATATCGAGTTTAAAAATGATTAGTTTTTGGACAGAAACAGGAAACAGGGCAGAGGATCGTCTAAAGTTCTAAACATTCGGAAAACTTTGTTTTCAAATGTTTAGATATACATGTACGAGTGTGTCATAAATTTGCAATTTTAGCTTGAAGTAAAATGGAACGTTATATACCATCGTGGACTATACTTGTTAATTATAAGAAATAAAATGCAAGAATAAATTTAGATAATTGATATGTATAATTTGATCCCGGTGAAAAAGGAACTTTCATTTAATATATATTATAAATATAGATATATACTTTTTTTAGTAAACGATTTTCCATTAATTAATTGTCCTTTTATTTCTTTTTGAAGACTGAGAAAAATTCATGGTGATTTTTTTTAGTTATGATCTTTTCCTTTCTTTCGTTCTTTTTTTTTCTTTCTTTCTCTTCAACAAATACACCTCCTCAGTCAGAAGAGTTCCAATAAGTTGGTCGTAACTCGCTTATCGTAAGTGCTACGTCTACGACGTGTTTTGTGAAACGCTCGTATACGTTCACGTAAAATAATCGTAAACGTAATCGTACGTTTACGATCTACGATTTATTAGTGAAACGGTCGCCTGTCCTTCAATTCCATGAAAATAAATAATCTGACTCGGAAAAAATTTGCCCCCCTCCCCTTCTGAATCAAATGGTCGTCCCTTAACCCATAGTCAATGCAGTCATATTATGCAGTTTTAAACAGAATTTATGTCATTCATAATTTACAATTTTTATATGATGAGTGTTTTCACTTGATAGGATTTGCTACATTTAAAATATAAACTGATACTCTTTACATCCTCATTCTAAAATTTAAGAACGTAAAAGTATATTTTATCTCTATTTAAAGGCTACATGTAGAAAAAAATCCACACCTAAAAACCCTGTATTAGTGAGGGATGTAACAGAAAACTGTTTGCCTTTATCTGTATCTGATTCAGAAAAAAAGAGAGAAAAGTTATCTGTGTATATTTCAGATTTGAACTTTTTATTCATGACAATGACTTTGAAAATATTTACAAAGAAATTGATAATGTTCCTGATCCAAGTATTTTCTTTAAGGGAATGGTCTTTATCCAAAAAAAAAAAAAAAAAAAAAAAAAAAAAAAAAAGGGAATAAAAAAAATTGTTAAGGTCAATAATGAAAATTTTTTGTTTTGTAATTGATTCCTTTCAACCAGTGAAAATTATACTTTCAATTTTTTTTTTTTTGGGGGGGGGGGGGGTTGTTTGCATAGAAATACAAAATGTCTGAATCATATTTAAAGTTATTATTTTTATCAAGTTTATCATTTCTCTAGACTAAGAAAAATGTAGATTGAACCTTAGCAGTAAAATTAATAGTAAATCTGTGTAGCTGTATTTTATTAATAATGAAAACATAAATAAATTTCTGACAAGCCCCCCCCCCCCAACCCCTTTCTACCAAAAGAAAAAAAATAATAAAATTAAACACAAAAAATCCATACTCGGGAATGGGGCGGGTTGAGGTTATTCACTTATGAATGAACCGCTTTCTTTCATATTTATATATAACGCTTCTTAATGTTTCACAAGGGATCCGTGTTTTTCTTACAAATGCCTCTTACCCATTTATTTGGGGTAAGTGCTTTTACATTGTTCCTGGAAGGGATGGAGTAAGTCCTGGTCATTGGTTACTTTATCATGTTCATTTTAAAAAATGAAAACCGTAGGAAGAAGGCAGGGACAGATTATTTTCAATATTTTCAAGGACTCAAGTTTAGAAATTATGTTTACAATACAAACCATAAGGTGTACGATTCTATCAAGCTTACCAACCAACTCAAACTTAGCAACCAACATAAATTCGAGAAAACACAAAATCAGATTATCTGAGCAGGTCCAGCAAATTTTTACAAAAGATCATTATTGATTAAATTTTGGAAGTAGCAGATCTATTACATAAATCCAGGCATATTTGAGTTAAAATATTTATCATCAATGTCTCTTAATTTTCAAGTTTTTAAGAATAATACATGATAGATTTTTACTGTATTGCAAAGTAAAATGGATTAAGGCTTTTTCTGTCAACTTCTCTGAAAAAAAGTCACAGGAAAACACATTTTGACTGTCACTGGAAAAGTGTGGAGTGTTGAATAGGGTCTAAAATGTACACTTTAGAACAAGGACTTAGTCTACCAAAACAACAAAAGAGTGCATGTATTTACATGCATGTAGCACAATGCTCTACGTACAAGTCACTCAATATGGTACGTGTATAGGCTTTCAATATTTTGAGTTGGCTACTTTTTTTCAATAAATGAAACCATTCTCATAGCATTTTAACATTATGCATCAAGCTAAAGGTGAGAATGTAACACCAATTTCAGTAAAATGCATTGTATATAAAACAGGATACGACATTCACAATATCCGAGTTTAAATGCTATACTAACAAGCTAATTCAGAGAAGCTGTGTCCCCTGCTTAAGGAAAAAAGAGCATGTACGGATCTTGAGGGGTGGGGTCGGAGGATGGTGAGGTTGGGGGGACGGGATACTTTAAGAGTTGCGGGCGGGACCAAAGGGAGTTATGATATAAAATTTCGTTGCAAAAGCTTAAAAGCTTCTTGAGATATTGCACGGAAATGAAAATTTCACACACAAACAGAATGTATAAATTTTTGACCTTGACCTTTGACCTTTTGAACTCGAAATCAATAGTGGTCTTCTTTAGGCCATAGGGAGTTTCAGTGTAAAATTTCATTGCAAAAGCTCGAAGTTTTTGAGATATTGCGCAGAAATAAAGTGTTAAAACAGACAGAATTTATTAATTCATGACCTTTACCTTTGACCTTAAAATCAATGGGGGTCTTCCTTAGGCCACAGGGAGTTGTTATATAAACTTTCATTGCAAAGGCTCAAAGGCTTCACGAGTCATCGTGCAGAAACGAAAGTGTTGCAGAAAGACAGACTGACAGACGGATGGACGTCAGACATACCTAAATAAATATCCCCTACTTTAAGTGAAAGCAGGGGACAAAAAGGCAAATTGTATATACCATTGTGTCCTTGAACTTTGACCTTCTGTCCGTATTTACCAATTCATGTGATGCTAGTTACATGCATTGTCCACCAGAACTGTAATTTTGTTTATTCATAATTATGTTGTTTAAAACATAAGTTTTAGTTATGGCATTGAAAAAAAAATGACTATGTGCTTAGTTTCCTTACTTTTCCATCTAAATCGAGCCGTTTTGACCTTGACCTTTGACCTTTTGTTAAGAAAATTGATTTTTTTTTCTTTGTTTTTGCTATTGTGTACTACATGTACAAATTTGGTTTTAATCCATTTTAAAATACTCAGGTATTTATATGGAAATACTGATAGTAGATACCTATTGCCCTTGTCTGGAATTCTTAAAAAAAGCATTAGTTTGTAACCATGGTAACATGAAAACAAGATATGAATACCAAGTGGTTCTTTACAGTTTATATTACAACTATATATGGACTTTCAAACCAATGTATTTATTTTTTCCACATGTCCGCAAAAATTTATACCAGGCTTTTCAAAAGAGCCTAAAATCTACAATTTTTCCTTAGAAAAATCATACTTAAAAAGGGGGGATATTTTTTCTATGACGTTAAGTTACTCAAATACTAGAAATTATCTGAAGAACTATAAAAATGATTTATTTTGACAAAAAGATAAAGTCGTGTAAATATCTTGTTGTATTAAAGACTTTTAATTAGTCAAAAATGGTCATTTTTCATCAAAATTTAGCATTTTTTAGGCCATGAAAAAATGTATGTTGGTTGCCATGGTAACCATTGACCATAGCAACCATTTTATTATGAATTTTAGTTTCATACATCATTATAGGAATGTGTGCCAAGTTTCATAAAAATCTAAGACCTAGCGTGCCACACTCCCTATATAGGAGTTTAAATGCTTACAGAGAATGGCTATTAAAACACCTCCGTCATTGTAATCACTGTATGCGTCGTTTCAAACGAGATTGTTGGAATTGTATTGTTCGTTCCTAAAATAAATGCAAGTTGTACTGGCATGTAATTGAACTAACAGGAGATCCACAAGTCTTGACGGTCACCTGGGTACCATATTCCATACATACATTTAAACTTACAGTCAGGGAGTTTCATACATGTACTTTCATTTAAACTTAATTTTGGCGTCTAAATTTGAGAAGAATTAACAATATTAATAGTTGACAATAAAAGGTTTTTAAAAAAACACAAACAAAAACAAAACACACATACACAAATAAATAAAAATAACAAAACTAGAAAAACATAAAATATTTAAAAAAGAAAAGAAAAACAACCCCCCCCCCCCCAATAAAATAAAACTGTAAACACACAATGGACGTCGACAGACAGGAACCAAAATGCCATAGGTAAAATGAGTAACTCAGCCAGGTGACTTACATGTAATTTTAAAATGTTTTATTAACAATGTTTTGATAAAACAAATGCACGATAATTATTTTTTTTTATTTCTTAAGGATGGATGGCTGTATATTAGAGGCAGTTGAAGAGACATCAGAAGTAGAACCATGCAACATTGTGATATGTGCTTATACAACACTAAAAGAAAACATGATCTCAAAAGGCATAAACGCACCAGGCATGATGTAAAATTACAGACTACTGCTGTTTGTTCTGGAAAAGTGCTATAAATATATATTCGATCAATGTGGGAAAATATACACGTCGCAACAAAATACTTGGTCCGTTGATTAGGTCATCAAATTTTAAAGTTTGAATTGAATGTTTTTTGAGACTTGATTTGGAATAAAAAATTGTCTTGGTTTATCATTTTATATGGAATAATTTTGTGTTTTATTTTTTTTCTTTTATCTTCGTTGTGCAGTCATTTTCAGTATTGATACTCCACTTCAATGACAGTAATGTTAGGGGAAAAAAATCTTAATTTTCCCCCCACTTTCACTTAAAGTGGGGGATATTAATTTGGGTTTGTCTGTCAGTCCGTCCGTTCTTTGAGCTTTTGCAATGAAATTTCTCCCTGTGGCCTATGGAAGATCCCTATTGATTTTATTTTGTAAAATTTCATTGCAAAAGCTCAAAGGTCTCTAGAGATATCGCGCGGAAACGAAAAGTGTTACAGACAGATAGAAAGACGGAAGGACTGTCGGACGGACATGCCGACCCAAATTAATGTCCCCCACTTTCAGTGAAAGCGGGGACAAAATAGGTATAAGAATTCACTTGTACCTCAATACATGATACATGTAGAAATTTATTTGCCGATGAAGTCATTTAACTTTTTAATTGTAAGATAAACCCTGTACTATAAGTTCATTATTTATAAATTTATTATAGACGTTATAAAAAGATAGAAAGATTAAAAAGATTATGAAAAAATAAATTTTTATATTATTATTTTATAACGTTCAACGCATTTATATGTAAGTATAATATTATTTTGAAGTAAATATTGCATATACGCAAAGGATGTTGAATAGTAACTTTTGTAAAAGGTAACGCTTGTTAACAAAATATCAGATCGTTGCCTATTTTTTCCTACATTTTGAATTTATTCAGTTTGAAAATGAGTTACACACAGAGCCATACAGCTATCCAGCCTGAGATATAGGAAGATTCAGTTTAAATATTGTTTGCACATAGAAAAAAAGGTAACGCTTGTTAATTATAAATCTAATGACAGTGGAAAGAATCAGATTGATAACCGCCTTATGGACAATAAAATAACCATACAGTAAAAGAATGAATAATACCTATAATATAGTAGCGTTAAATTGAAAACTATAATTAATTAAATTATCGTTTCTACCTAAATTCTTACCGGAGGATAAGTTATTGTAAACGCTTAATTGTTTATGCTTTTTTAAGCGACAAGATTTTATAAATCTTTTATAAGAAAGAAATTGAAATTAGATATTAATTTTACTTTTGCCTCTGTAAATAGGGGGTTGAATTATGTCAATGATTTTTGTACTCACTTTTCTTTTACGAGCTTCTATATCGAAAAAAATGGTCTAATCGCAAAACATGTCTAACTTTGATTTATCCCATTTCCACAAGCGAAAACAGTCTAAACACAAGCGACAATGATATTTCTATTTGGAGTCATGTAAATGAGAATGACTTTGTGACAATGATTTTCCTGAAATTTCTTGTTTCAAAGAGGCAGTTGTAACACATAAAAAGATGAAATGAATATCATTTATCAAGTACTGAAAGAAAAAATAGAATTTATCCTAGAACTTTTCAGATAACGCACCTAATTTACCAACGACTCGTACAATGAAAATACTGTCTCGCACAACGACACATACAGTAAATATTGAACGACGGATACAGTCGCATTTTGATTAAAGCAGGAAAATTAAGGATAATCTTATCATTATTAGGAATAAATTACGTTTCAATACCCCAATACTTATATTTCTCATTATTTGATACAATTATTACCGAATATGGGATGAATGTCAATGCCATAATACATCTTTTTAAGTCTTTGTACAACTACACTGCACTGCGTTTTGCATCGTGTTAAAAAACACATTTAAAAACTTAACATGCCTTCGAATAGTTGCCGTCTTATTTTCATAACCCCATGACTGCATCATGTTGCCAACCAAGAAACGCAACAACTTCTGGTTTTTTTTAGTATGTGGGTTAGATACTGTGTAATGTGTTGACCATCGTCAGCACAACACGACTGATACTTCATATCTTCGACACACTGCAGCTGCACTTCAATATTTCAGTTAACTTCACAATCGAATTAGATTATTAGCAATCGACCATGCATGTATGTAAGAAACATTCCTATTAATGCCTTTTTACATTAAATCAAGGAAGACACATTGCGATGCATGGCTTGGCGGACTTTAAATTTTGAGGCGATAAAATTCCAATTTGGTATTACCAACAAAGTGCCATTAACAGACTGAGTAATGTCATGGACTGTCAAAAATTAGTCATTTCGAATTGATCTAAATTTTTATCATCCGAAGTTGTTGACAAAATATTATCTTTTTCATTAAAGCTATATATGGCGTATCTGAGCTAAAAAAAAAAAAAATAAATAAAAATAAAAATACGAGATTAAGTGTAGATCAACGATATTTGTTATTTACGTTCAAATTAAAAATTTCACCGATTTTGAACTTGAATAATCCCAAGTTTCTATAGTTAAATTGACTTTAAATTGTGTCTAATATTTAAATGCAGAGTCGGTAAATAAATCGGTTATTGTTTTAAATTTCTGATATATAAGAAATACTTTAAAGTATTTTAACTTCAAGGCCATAACTAGGCCCAAACTTTAGTGAGGCAAGGGGGGGGGGGGCACTTGAATCCCAAGGGTAGAGTCCTGATGGGGGTTCTCGGAAGAGGGAGGGGGTCCCGACACCTAGGTTTTTAGCAAATTAAAGACTTAATCTTTGAAAGTGTTCATGTTTTGAAATATTTTTAAACACGTTCTAAACTATAATGAAGCACCTGGTGAAAAGATCGATTTACAGAAATTGAAACAAAATTTAAGTTGAAAGTATTAACTTAGTTCAAAGACATATATGTTTAATTAAATTTCAAAGTAAAACTATTTCCCTTTCCAGAAAACTCTAAAATTTTAGTGAGGCATTTGCCTCAGTTGCCTCAGTGGTAGTTACGGCCTTGAACTTTATGGCAGGAAAATTAGAACAAGCAAAAACAAAATACCCCTCCCCCAAAAAACCAAAAGATATAAATAATAACATCTTATTAATGTCTCTGAAAAACCTGACTACAAGTAATACTAACTGCCCTCTACTCCCTAAGTTACTAAATACCCTCCAATACCTAAGTTGGGGGGGGGGGGTGAAAAGAGGGATAACAAGCCTCTTGAATATTAAGCTTAGTTTGAATACAAAGAATTAAGTTTTAAACACATTTCACTTTTTTATTATAACAAATCATAGTTTTATTTCTGTTGATATTTACTATCACAGATTTCTCCATTAGGAGACAACTAACCATTTACATCATCCAAGTCTCAGAAAAATAATACATGTATTATATGATCAGGGTTAAGTGCACAGTTACTTAGTAATTCAGGCTAAATTAAATTTCACATTCTGATTTGACAGGAAATATCATTTTCATATATTTTTTCACTAAAAAAAAAAATACTTGAATAAAACCATAAAAATTAGCATTGAATAAAACATACACCAAAGACAGTAACTTTGGAATATTTCAATATACTAGTATGAAAACGGAAGTCAGATATTATCATACACCTCAAAAGTATCTTAATAAAAAGCTATTTCAGTGTATTTGTTATTAATTAATGATTGCTGTGAACAAATAAATGATTAAGTGTACTGAGTGTCAGAGAGAAAGCCAGGTTTTCACACATTTATGAATAATATTTCTTTTCAAACACATGTAATTATTTTTTCACTTTCTTGGCACATAAATGACACTAAGAAATGGTTTTTTTTCTTGATAAAAAAAAAACATGCAATATAAGATAATTTTGTAGACTCGTAGCAAATTTATAACTTTATTGTCCTTTTGATTTTAAATTAAACAACACCATTAGGTCAAACAATTCAAATATCCCTCCTCTTGCAGTACTCAACACTGACTCCTTCAAGATCAGGTACAGGTCCTTAACGTGGCATATTTAAGACAAGCAGATCATCTAGAGCCACTTTCTGTGTGACTTTCTCATTCTATCCCTTGTCTTTCTTTCTATTCTTGGAATTCCAAGATCTTAGTAGTCATATATTAAAACTAGAATTGTGCCGGTGTCAAGACTTGAATGCTGGTAATGCCGGGGACAGAAGAACCCTACGAGACAGTCTGATCCCACCACTCACAGGATCGTTCCCGAAGTATTTCACTTGAATCTCATCTCCAGGCTTAAATCCCAAAACTGTGGCATCTTGAACCTGTAAAAGGAATCATTCAATCAAAAAATGTTTTTTTTAGTATGCAGTATAATAAAATAGCACAATTTTTCTTACAGATAAAGTACCCGGGCTACTACCCCCCCCCCCCCCCCCCTTCCCCCAATGGCATACAGAAAAAAAGGTCCCTCCATGTACATTACATTATTTTAGTGGTTCATATCCCTATGAAATGCCAGATAGAAGTAAAAAGAATTTAAACTTCACCATTCTGATGTCCAATTGTTTTCTATGTATGAATACTGGCTCCATGCTGGGATGGATCTCTACCAAGGCACCCGCTACCCTGTAAAAATAAACATTCAGTATAGATCACAAGTTTAAATGCATAGTACCCGTAAAACATTTATAGCTCACAGGGTATGTCAAAAGCTCCACTTCAAAACAGTCCTTAATCATTACATTTAACCTACAAGGTATGTCATAAGTTCCACTTAAGGTAGCATGTCCTTAATCATAACATTACAGCAAAACATTAACCCATTGGCTGCACATTCTTAATAATTCATTCAGCAAAATCAAACAAAAAAATGATAACTGATTCAAACTGAAGGAAGGAGACTATTCATCTCAAAGTGTGTTAGAAAATATAAACACAAAATTTACATGTACATACTTTACTTCCAGTATTTTCACAGTGTATATAGCACCAAACACCAGATTAGGAGCAACCTAAAACATAAAGATATACTTGCTATAGCTAGATATACAATGAATACAGTTATACCTGCTAGATGTTGTTGTTTCATCTATACCTTAAGCTGATAACACAGAAATCATCATGCTTATGTTTCACTTACATACATGTAACATGCAATATATAAAATTATCCAAATTTACCCTATCTGGACAAATGCAATGTGGAAATTTTACTGTGTATCTAGATTTAAATGTATACGTTATTACATGAACAGTATTTTATTCAAAACTGGTACAGATGTGTACATGTAGAACAAGTGGACCTTAAAAAAAAGACAAAAGTTTGTTTATGCTGAGCAACTAATTGAGGACAGATATGAAATAAATCGTGAAAAATTTCATTTTCTACACTCTAGAACTCCCCCTTTTAGAACATCATTTTGGGCTTTAAGAGTTGATAAGAAGTGTATGTAGTTCACTAGTGTTATTCATTTAGAAAGAGAAATCGATGAATTGAGAGAAAGATATGGAGAAAAAGAGAGAGAATAAGACACAGTTACCTTCTCCTCTAGCCAACTGTTCAGTAACTCTTTGGCTTCTGCCAGGGCCGTCTTGTCTGGAGCAAACAAATCAAATGTACTTTCGTCCAGCACCGACATCTGGACGCCGGTCTTCTGGGCTAGTTGTCGTAGCCTTTGACCTCCGACCCCGATCACACGGGATCTCTTCTGAGGATTTACGGTAAACTTTTCTACAATATAAAAAATATGATTTCATTCCAGTTTACTAATAACATATGTAAGCCAAGATAAGGAAGATTCTTCTATGTCTCGCACATAAAAACTAGAGCCATATGTAAATGGTTAGACGTACATTGTTTTAAAGGTAAAAAGGTTACCTGTCCTTACCTGTTACTGGGGCATTACTTTTAGCTTCCCTTGGTTTACTTATCACAGAGTTCATAATCTTTAAAATTCTGTTAATTCCACCTGGAAAAAAGATTTTTTTTTCTTTGATGGTACAATTCACTAGTCTAACATGTAAATTATTCAGTTTAAATTTCTACAAATTAAATACATGATCAATTTTGCCCTTTTCCATTTTAAATATACTGTATTCAGGGAAATATTTTAATTTCATTTCTTTGGCCCTTGTTGTCAGGCGATTTCTTTGGGGTGAAATCAAACAAGGCAGAGTTACCTCTCTTTTAACATAACTGTCCTGGTGGAATCATTAGCAAGTGAGTTTGAGCAAAACCAACACTATATACTATAATGAATTTTTCTAGTAGCATGCATGTTGTATCTTAATGTATAAACAGGCTTGAAGAAATGTATGGATACACTTTAATTGACACACTTACTTTTACCAGCATCAATAGCTTCAAATACTATGTCCAGAGGTAAAAATGATAATTTAATGTCTGCCTACAAAAAATAAACTTTTTTAGATTAGAATATATTCAAAAGTGCAAAAGTTAAAGCTCCTTTTATAATTAACTGTCTGTTAATTTCAGCAAAGATGTGGAAAAAAAACATTAGAAAAAAATGTAACATTATATTTTTTTAAGAAGTCAAAAAACCTGCAATGCTGTGACTCCATTTTTAGTTCCTGCAATTTTGAAGTCCATGTCTCCAAAGTAATCTTCTATACCCTGAGTGATAAAAAAAATTACATGTAAGATGTAAATAGTTCACCAATTTACAAGAACTTTGATAAAAATACCCCCCCCCCTTTACATAATACGTACCATTAGGTCAGTGAGAACCCTATGGGATGCAATATCTCCGTACTTGTCCACCTGGGTCACCAGTCCAATGGCCACCCCTGCTGCTGCCTCCTTCACTGGGACCCCTGCATCCATCAGAGCCAGACTCCCCCCACAAACTGAAGCCATGGAGGAGGATCCTAAAATGTACAGAGGGGTCATCACAAAAATCCCCATAAAGATGTATACCCTGAAATCATTCTAATAGGGGTCAATGTTCATAGGTAAGCAAAATTTTGTTGGTTTGTGGGGGTGTAGTTTTGTGGATAGATTCAATGAAAAAAAATATTGACAAAGTAATTGTTCATGGGGATGTAAATTTGTGGATAAGGATGATCCATGAAATTCACGAGCACTGGTCCCCCACGAACAGTATAACACTGGTTAACTATGACTAAGGTTTCACAGACTTTTACATTAACTTGTGGGAAATTGTAATTGGAACAAAATTACTAATTACTAATTTTAAAATATTTTAATGAAAGAAATTTAGAGCACACCATTAGATTCCAGTACTTCTGAAGTGAGGCGTAATGTAAAGGGGAGATTATCTGGTATGATCGGTCTCAGACCTCTCTCTGCCAGGGCACCTGTCAAAAAATAAAACTTGTATCTAAGTCCATCTGTGTCTAATACGTGTACTAGTAAGTGTTGTTCTTATTTTTTAACATACAATATTCAAATGAAATATTCAGTATGTGATAAGGTGGCATAAAAAATTTGAAATTGAAGTAAATACTTTCTAGTACATGTATGACAAGTAAAATGTTATTTTACTAAATTTGAAAATAAAAATGAAAAAGAATACTAATAATCATCTTTCAAATTGATCAAAATATAATTTCAAGTGATAGGTACATTGATTAATTACTAGTTTTTATAACAAATTCTAAATAGAATTTAAAATGATGGTCTTTTAATTCTGTCGATTTTCATAATTCTTCATTTGATGAAGGAATGAATATAATATTTTTATGATTGAAATAAGACCAATATTTTCTTTATATCTATGAACACTTGAAAAATTGCATGGTTAGATGTTTTTTTTTATTTTCCCATTTCTTTTGAAATAATTTTCTTCCAGTTTAAAATTTTTCCTTTGTTAAAATTAATTTGTAAATATTTAATCAATCCCCTGTTACTTCTAAAATTTTATTTTAAACCAACTGGTTTTATTGGAGGAGGGGGGATTTTCTAAACATTGATAAAATAGTCATTTGTACCATTTTTCCTCTCTAAAATAAATTTACTAAATTATAAATATCTCTATTTAAAAAAAATGATTTAAAAAATTCAAGATATCTATAATTTATATAAATAATTTTAAATCTAAATTTCAGCATTTTATTTCTGTTTTTTTAATAATCCATGAACCAAAAGTAAACATTCAAAATGTAAAGAAATGCACTGACATCATGTCTCAGGACAGAGAAAACATTGATATTTTAAGCATTTAATATCTATAATAGCACATATCATTTTTCCTTTCTTTGTATGGAACAAATTCTCACTTGCTATGATATAACATTAATCTTAGACAACAGGGTCCCTTCAGTATAAAGAGTGTCAGTAATTAGTCCAGGTAGGCACAGGTGAGACTATCACAAACAGGGGAGTTAAATCTGAAAGACTCCTATTCTATAAGGACAGCAAACAGCATGTGGGGAGATCGCTTGTGAGACAAACAAATGTCACAGACATTCTGACCAATCAGAGAGCTCAGACTGGCCAGCAGGGGTCATGTGACATCTGTACGGAAGAAAGGATAAACACTCTAAAGCCCTTTAGTACTTTATTTCTAAGTCATACAGGTAAGGGGTGCTATAAAACTCATGGATTTTTTTTATTAAAATTAATTCAAAATTGTTAATATTTAAAAATCCTAAAATAGAAATCTATTTAAAAAAATAAAAATAAAAAATAATCGCTTAATAATTCTATTTTTTCCTAATTAGGGGATTGAAATTTACTCTAAAAAATTATATGAATGCTAAAAAAATTAGAAATTCATTTGTTTTTAAAACTGTTAATTATTGTTATATTTTTTTTTTTATAGTTTTGTTTTCATTTTAGCTTGACTCATCTATAGATTTCATAATTCCTTTGTGGCTTAATTTATTTTCCTTAACAGTATCTTATTTTTGAATTAACATGATAAAATATCAAGTCTACTTAATCAGTATGTTGCTGATGTAAATACAGCCTTTCAGGAGATTGACACATTTTGTATGCAAGCTCTTTCAAATGTTAACTTGCTAGCATCATACATGTGTCATTGTCTTGTTAGTTTGATGTCACCTGGTCTACTTCTTTCTCTATCTTATTCTAAAATCTTTTTCTTTAAATAATATTTAATTTATTTATTGTCTAAACCCACTTCTTTATTGAACATGTATACTTATATATTCTAATTAAAAGTTAATCTTTACTTCTAATGAAATCTCCTGCATTTTCTTCAGTAATAATAATTATTAATTTTGATTTCCAGATGGTCATTTTCTGTTCACTTAGCATTTGTAAGACTTGGCACATTTTGTATGCTGACAAAGGGATCAAATTTCAAGGTCAGTGTCAATGTGTGTCAATTTCAACACATGCAGTTTTCATCCTCCATTCCAAGAACAACCCACTCTGAACGGCACACCTTGTATGTAGACCTGACAGGGATGACCCACTCTGACCGGCACACCATGACTGTAGACCTCAAAGGAATGACCCACTTTGACCCACAAATCTTGAATGTACACCTAATAGGAATGACCTACTCTTACCGGCAAACCTTGAATTGTAGACCTAACAGGGATGCCCCACTCTGACCGGCACACCTTGTATGTACACCTAACAGGGATGACCCACTCTGACCGGCACACCTTGTATGTACACCTAACAGGGATGCCCCACTCTGACCGGCACACCTTGTATGTACACCTTACAGGGATGACCCACTCTGACTGGCACTCCTTGAATTGTAGACCTAACAGGGATGACCCACTCTGACCGGCACACCTTGTATGTACACCTAACAGGGATGACCCACTCTGACCGGCACACCTTGTATGTAGACCTAAAAGGGATGACCCACTCTGACCGGCACACCTTGACTGTAGACCTAACAGGGATGACCCACTCTGACTGGCACACCTTGTATGTAGACCTAACAGTATTGTCAGCATCAGCTTGTGCCGGTCTGAGAGGCAGAGAGTTCTCTCCCCTTAAAGAGACAATAAATTACTACACATGCTTTGAGTATCAGACTGTCATTAAAAATGAGCAAACATGTTGGTTCATTCTGCTGCCTTATCTGTGTCAAGTAATTTATATTTCTTAAATTACTTTTGCACTTTTGAAATTGTGTTCTTAAATAATTTCATTTAATCAAAGAAATCCTCAAAGAGAAAGCCTATCATTCAACACATTTTGCATGGCTGATTTTATGTCTACAAATTAGATTTACCATGTCCTATCTCCCTTCTAGCTGTTGCTGTTCCAGGTCGTCCTATTTCATTGGTGGCATATGCTGGAAACTAAAGGAAGAAGAATCATTAACATCATGGGGTGTCTCCAGTTCTTTCATTTTTAATATGACTCTTTATAAACTGGAAGCTATAAAATATGACAAAATTTCATCATGAAATAGATAACTTTCTTTTTTAAAAATAAAGTTTTTAAGACATCCTTGGGTCACAGTGCACAGCATAGTTTGCATTTAAAATTAAATTAATTTATTTAAAAGAGGTCCTTAGACCACAATGCTCATCTAAATCACGGTGGCCTAATTGCATTTCCTCAGAAGATTTTTAAAAGATTATTTTAAAAATTTTCCATCTTTGTTCACATAAAAAATTTGACCCCATATTGTAACCTCAACCTGGCCCCATGGGGCCATAACATTTCAAACCAGAATCCACACATCATGGGTATGCTTCAATATTTATATGACTAACATGACCTCCATTCCCCAGACCCCCCCCCCCCCCCCCCACCTCCTTTCAATGCAGTATGCAAAATTTGATTCTCAAATTTAGTTCATTCCTAATCCCAGGGGCCATAATTTGAAACAAAAATGAATTCACACGACTTTGGAATGTTTTATAAATCAAAATTCCCAATGTATCCATACCTTTTCGGATTTTAGCCCAATTAACCCTTACCCCAGGGTTCACAATATGAAAAAAAAAAATGAATTCGCACAACTTTGGAATATTTTAAAAATCAATAGATAAATTTGGATATAATGAAGATTTTTTAAAGATTTTTCTCAATATACTCTAAAATATAAAACTTTGACCCTCTACTGTGGCCCAATCCCACCCCAAAGCCATGATCTCCCCTTGTAAGAGGGTGTAACCCTTCAACTGAACAAAATTGAATTAAGGAATGAATTTTATATCTACCCAAGTTAAACTGGTATAACTTGGGTTGGGGAATTTTACGCTTTATAAATCACAAAGTGGTTTTAAGAAAGTGTAAACTGTTCCGACCCAGGTTATACCAGTATAACTTATGTAGCTATTAAATTTATTCCTTACAATTTAATTTTCCATCATTAAGTGTAAAAAATAAGACAATTTCTCTTCAAAAATGCCTTCAAATTGTACCTATTTTAAATGTAACATCAAGCGGATTGATACGTTTTTGACTTAACTCATTGTGACGTAGGCAATCCAGGTTATACTTAAGGAATCACCGTCTAGTTAGTAGAGTATGCCAGGGCATCAACGATAGTTGGAAACGTGGGATAATTTGCATAACGGGTGAAGCCTGTTATGCATAAATTATCCCATGTTTCCAACTTTCGTTGATGTCCCTGGCATACTCTACTAACTAGACAGTGATTCCTTGTATTTCTATTTCACTGTGAAATAAAATTGTAAATTTAGATTTTAAAAATGTAAACTAATAGATTTAAATAACACAAGGCCTCGCATGTCAATTTCAATACTCCCCGCCCACTGACGTCAAACACAAAGACAGCAGCAAGAGAATTACATGCATATTAGGCCTTCTTAGCTCCTGACCTTTAGCTTGGCGAAATTTGTATTCCGGTGGAATGATCAAGAAATCAACTCAACTAACTTTCAAAGAGTTATCACGGGGAAAACAAATAGAAATGGAAATATAAAAGATTTTATTTTTTTTATCCAATCAAATGACGCATTACAATCAAAATTAAACTATTTCTCTTTACCCAAGGACAAGCTCATTAATAATATCTTTTATATAAACAAAGGTAATCATTACTAATCAAAGATTATGAAGCTCGATCACCTCAATGTAAGGCAAATCTAACACCAAATTTATTGTGTCACCCTGCAGAGCAGAGCGGCACTAAGGGATCACTTTACCCAACGTCTGTCTGTCTGTCACACCCTATATCTCAAGAACTGTAAGAGGTATGGATTTGATATTTTGCACATATATTGCTTGGCACTATGGCTTTTGTAAATTACCATGGTTACCAACCTCATGACCTTTGACCTTCATCTTTACCCTACTTTACAAAATAGTTCATTGTGCCGATTTACAGCATATTTTTGACATTTAAGAAGCAAGTCTTTGCTATTTAGCGTGTGTGTACTGTTTGTCATAAGACAATATTAAAAAATAATACATTTGTACATGCTTATAAGCTCATGATAGTGTACTTTGAAACCATATGATATTCAGTTACCACACAAACTTATATTTAAATACTATGAAAGTACATCAGGATCGGTATTCCACAATCATGGATTGTGTAGGCTGAGAATTGCAGTAAAGACAGACTGAAATCTCTTTTGGAGGATTGTTGGAAACACATATTAATAAAATGACAAACAGTTATTTCTAATACATGTAATTTCAATTTAATTATTCATTTGAGGGTTATGGAACCATATTTTCTTTGACTGTCAGATTCTATCGCAGTCTTATACTATCCATGGATGCCATTTTTGTGTCGCCTGCAGAGCAGAGCAGCACTAAGGGATCACTTTCCCTGGCATCTGTCTGTCTGTCATTGCAGGCAAATGCATGAACTATCAGTCTATCATGCTTATAGTAAATAAAAAAACTGACCATTCTTAGATTTATTTACACCTTTAATGAAGCTACAAAGCAGATGACACATGCATTCCTTAAAACACTCTAGTTCTAGTAAGTATGCATCCCAAGGTCAATATCAATGCAAATTTGGTATTGGTAGGATTTATAGTTTATTAGGAATGTGCCTGCTCCAAAAACTTTACTCATTCAGAAGCAAGTGTGGTAGTGTCCATCCCTAGATGCATCATCCTTGTAAGTTTGGTCAAGGTAGGGCTCATATATAGTTACTTGGGAATGACTTGCATGATTCTTTCAATCAATCAATGGCTCATAAAAAGCTTGATACAAGAAAGTATTTATTGCCTGATTAGATTTTCATTTCCCCAAATATGATAATTTATTAATGCAAAAAGGTCACACAATAATTTACAGCATGAATTTGCAGCATTTTTTCAAAAATAAATATAATTCAACGTATTTTGCACAAAATAAGATTATAGTCATGATTACAGCTAGTAAAATGTAACAGATATTAAAGTGATAAACTAAAATTTACATTTTAAGGGCAAAAAGGTCAAGCTAATTGCACCATTGCTCTGACAGTAAGAAGTGTACTGACCCCATATTTTCTTTTGATCTTGAGTTCTGCTATACAAGTAGATATCTAAAATATACTTCTCAAAAAATCCTTGACAAATCCAATTTCAGGAGTGACATATCTTAAGCATTGTTTCATTCACTACAATTTCAATGTTGAAAAATACCATTATTGTAAGAAATCAGTGGAACCAATGAGTACCTACATGGTTTAAAATACTCAAAGAAATAAGTCATAGATTACCTGAGTGGCTTAGGAAACAAAACACAAACAAAAAAAGTTATGCATGAATTGATATTTTTTAACTGATTTTGAATAGAAATGACATAAATAATAAATTCCTATTTTTTCTGGTTTTTGTTGTTTTTTTTTTGTTTTGTTTTGTTTTTTAAAATATAAAGAAATCGTAGAATTTCTTTGATGTTCAATATGTGACTTTATACAAGTTTTTGCATAAATTTTATGACATTATTAAAAATCTTACAAAATTTCCAAAATTACTTTGGCAAACAGTATTCAAGTTGTCTACATGAACTTAAATCTTCAAATTTAAATTGTTAAGTTGATATATTTGACTTGGAAAATTTCTGAGATCTAGAAATTTTGCTGTTGTTTCTGTTTATTTGATTTTTACTGTAGTGAGCTGAGGGGGTAGGGGGTGTTAAGGTTAGGGTATGAATGCTAGTCTTTTACATTGAATTTTACAATTTTTATGGTCTGCAGGCACGGCTCCAGGAATTGAAGTTAGAGGGGGTGCCAAAAGAAGGCACAGGGTCTGGGGGCTGCCTTGAGGCCCCCAGTGGGTCCAGGATTCTAGAGATTTTGTAGGGTAAAAATGAGGTCTACTGAGTAGACATTTTCTCAACCAAACTATGATTTATGCTAACTTTGACAATTTTAGGGGGGCGGGCGCCAGGTGCATCCCCCCTTAAATCTGCCACTGGTCTCCTTAAAAGGTATGCAGTAAGACATGATCCAAACAGATAAAATTTAAATCCCCATTACAGAACCAGGAAGTTTAAATATGAGACAGGTAGAAAACACAGGTAAACCAGTCATGTGATCTGAATTCCAGTATCAAGCTGGCGGCCATTACTGTTTTACATCAGGTAATGTTTAGTCTTTGTTGAAAATGTTTATGTTGACTTATTGTATAATAATGCATTCTACAATTTATTCAAAAGTGAGAAAATCAGTTACTAGTAAGGTCTAAATTAACATAAACTGGCAATAAATACCTATATGTTATTATAGAAATTTATATATTAACGGTACATTGTGCTTTCAAAATATTCTTTTCAGCAAGAGGCTTGTGTGCCACAACCCTCACCTTACTCACGTAGGCCTTGCTGATCTTAATTGAGAAGATTTTTAATAAATGCCCCTCCCCTACGTTCTTATAGAAAATTGACCCCGCTTTACTCCCTGGGGTCATGACTTGAATTTTTTTATTGAATCCTCACTACCTGAATATGCATGCTTGTTAATATGAAAAATAAATTCCAGAAATTCTTGTGAAAACCCCCCACTTTTTTTCATATTTTCCTTCGCAAAATTTTCATCCCCCCATCAAAAGGCCTGACATAGATTTCTTTATTATTAACTTTCTATCAACCCTCCTCTTCCTGAAAAGGAAAATTTTCAAAGATTTTTTTCTATGCATCCCTATGTAAATCTTTGATCCCCAATTGTAGCCCAACCCTGGGGGCCATGAGGATACATGTATGCTAGGCAAACTTTACTTACACCTCTATTATTGTCTAAATTACAAGAGTCTTGTAAAATGGGTAAATGATAAAGTTTTACAATGTACTTTATTAATTTCATAATGAACACAAAGATGCATAGAGGATATCTATATTGTGTGATTTTATATTTGAAATGAAATGGTGCATACTGGCTTGCTGAGCAAATATTCAACATTTCAACAAGTTGGATAAAGCAAATATAAAAAAAAATCACACAATTATAGATGTTCTGTGTATCTCAATCAATTTTAGTTTTTAACAAAATTTTGAGATATCCCTTGTAAATTTACAGCATAGGCCCTACTGATTGTTAAATTTCTAAATCGATGATGCATGATTTGATGTTGTTACCCTGTTGATGCTGACACACAGGAAAGAAAGTTATTTGTAGATCTATACAAAAAAAAAACAAAAAAAACCATGAAATTACATGTAGTTGCATCTTCTAAAACATAGGTGACAAATATCTTGAAGATTTATTTCATAAAACTTTTGACTTAAAGTTGTAATATATTCCAAGGATAAATGCTGAGGAATGCCTTTTCAGGATTTTCATTCATTAAGTGTATGGTGGTAGACCTGTTACATATAGATCTATGATATGCTTATAGAATCATGTAGGAAAGTATTGTAGAAAGTGACTAGACTTTTCTGCAAGGTCAAAAGAATCTCGCACTAACAACTTCTTAACTGCTAGGCCTACCGATGCAGAAGGGGAGGGGGGGGGGCATTGCACTATAATACATTGATGAAAATTGACATTTTAGTGAGATATATTGATAAAGCATACCAAGTCTCATTAATAAAGCAAAGGTTTGTGACATGGTTAGTATCCATCACACAAATGAGATAAAATCTCTCATATCAATTTTTCTCCATCTTGAAAAACTCATTAAAACATCAATATATTGAGCATGGAATTCTTCTCCTGAATTTCCTTGCCTACTACATGGGATGCAACTACCCCCTTTACCAAGGTAGCATCACTTTGGGGACAATAACAGGTGCCTAAGTGAAGCTTGCATAGCACACCCTCTGGTAAGAGATTGGTTTCTAAGTGTATCTTCTGGTAAGAGTTTGACAAAAAGTCTAGTTTTTATTGATGTATTATAATTGTAACATTCAAATTTTATATATATATATATATATATATATATATATATATATATATATATAGATATATATAGATATATATATATATATATATATATATATATATATATACTTCAGAGTCAAAAAATCTAATGATGGACCCCCGTACCAGTGCCCAGGACGTGATGCGATGTGACTTGTGTGAGACCACTGTGGTACAGATGCACTGTGATACATGTCTTGTCAACCTGTGTAAGGCGTGTGTGGGAGAACACTTTTCTGCTGATGTCTCAACACCCCATAAAATTGTTCACTTTAAAGACAGAAAATCCACCCCCCTCTACCCTGGATGTAAATCTCATGATAAACAACAATGTATAATGCATTGTAATCAATGTGACATTCCTGTATGCCATAAGTGCATTGCATCTGATCGACATCTAGGTCATAAAGTATCAGAAATCTTGAAAGCTGTGGATGAAAAAAAGAATAAGTTCATAAAAGAACAAACTGAATTAAATGAGACGATTTATCCAACCTACCAGGACATTGCCTCTGATGTACAAAATAGAATGAGTCAGTTAGAAAAGGAATATGGAGATCTCTCAACAGCCATAACAAAACATGGAGAGGACTGGCACAGAGAAATTGACAAGCTTGTCAAGAAACTTAAAGCTGAAGTTGATGAAATGAAAAACACACAGTTACAAACTCTACAGAAGCATCTGGATGAAATAAACAAGACAATGTCTGACATCAAGGATGAAATCAATTCAATGGAAATTGCTACAGACACCAATGACTTGTCAAGACTATTTAGTGTCACATCCAATGTACATGTATACAGAAATCTTCCACACAAAATTATACCATCTTTACCTAAATTCATTCCAAGAAAAATCCAAGGAGAAGAACTTAATAAAACGTTTGGAGCCTTATCATCAAGTTCTTTAACATCAGATAAACACAGCTACAGCATGAAGACAACACAGAAATCATCAGAAGCTGAATCCTCTCCTCCAGTCAAACAGCTGCTTGATGAACCAGAGACTGTCACCACCATAGACACTGGGTATGGGAACCTTTACAATGTGGCCTGTCTGAGTGATGAAGAAATCTGGACAAGTGGAACTGGCAGCACCATGAAACTCTTCAGCATCAATCAGGGATCACTACCCAAGTCAATCACAACCAAGTCAGGGAACTGGCCATCTAACATAGCAGTGATAAAAAGTGGAGATCTAGTTTATACTGATAATGATGATAGAACTGTTAACATTGTGAAGAATGAGAAGATAGAGGAGGTGATCAGACTAAAGAAATGGAGACCTAAAGGTGTCTGTAGTACCTCCTCTGGTGACCTCCTGGTTATCATGGAAAGTAATGATCACAAACAAACAAAAGTTGTCTGTTACTCTGGCTCCACGGAGAAACAAACCATTCAGTTTGATGATAAAGGTAAACCTCTCTATTCACCTAGTCCTCATTTTCTAAGATACATTACTGAGAACAGGAACCTGGATATCTGTGTGTCTGATGATAGAGCTAAAGCAGTAGTGGTGGTCAATCAGGCCGGGAAACTGAGATTTAGGTACACTGGACATACTCCTGCTCCAATTAACGAATCATTCAATCCACTAGGAATCACCACAGACAGTCAGAGTCACATCCTTACTGTTGATTGTTACAATTACTGTGTCCACATCATAGACCAGGATGGACAGTTCCTCCGTTACATAGACTGTGGACTGAGTGATCCCCTGGGACTATGTACAGATACACATGATAATCTGTTTGTTGCTCAAAGATATATCAAACAAGTGAAGAAAATCAAATATCTGCAGTAAAATTCAAGATTGCACAGATTTAAATAATATAATATATATTTCTTCCTCCTCAAATTTATCATTATATCAGTTCACTGTGTAAACATTTATCCGTAAATAACATGACTTTATCTATTAATAGTATAACACAAAAACGACAAAAAATCATCTATGAAATCCATTGCTATAATATATATTTTATAAAGATGAGTTTGCAGTCATTATAATATTTTAATCAAACATTTTAAAAAAGTTTTTTGGGGGGTTTATTTGGTTTGTTTTTTCTTTCACCTTGTATAAAACATGCAAATTCAATGATTTTTTTTTTTTAACAAGAACGTTTTGTACAGAAAGAATGTATGCGAAACAAGCAAATTGAGAGATCTCTGGTCCCTAGCTTTCAGGCTCTTATTGGTTGTGGCATATAAGCAATTTTTCTGATATTTGTTTTTAACGTTATTGAACTACACGAATAAAGTATTTTTTTTTTTTAATTGAAATTTTGCTTACAATATTTTTCACTAATAGACTGGCATTACCAGTTTACTCTTGGGAAAGTAGACCCTCCAGATGTGACGGTCTACCATTGTGACCTTTACCAAAAGAGTAACATCATAGGGGACGACCATTTGATGGGAGGGGGGCTGACAAAATTTTTTGAGTCAGATTATTTATTTTCATGCCAGCCAAAAACAGATTATTTATTTTCAACTTTTCGACATGATCAAGGACAGATTATTTATTTTCTTCATCACTGAAAAAAGTCCGACAAGCCCCCCCCCCCAAAAAAGGGGGAGGGGAAGGGAAATGTAGAACCAGACAAGGGCAGATTATTTTCTTGCCAGATGAGGACAGATTATTTGTTTTCAACATTTTCAAGGACAAATTATTTATTTCCAAAATCTATCAGCCCTAATCTCAGAATCAAATGGTTATCCCCTAGAGTAATGTGTGTAGATGGAAGTTACAGTGTCATAAACTTGTTAAAAGCAACA